>NC_143566.1:91784545-92087575 GCF_054136105.1 Typopeltis vanoorti
ATAACTTTAGGCAGTCAACCATTAACGAGAGTCAAGTAAAAGAAGATACAAAGGCAAAGCAGGGTAGTGGATGTAAGTAGTAAAACAAAAAGGTGCAACTGGCAAGAATACTAAATGTATAACCCCAGTTTTTATAGCCTCATGGCCAAGACATATTAGACTCCTTCCTCAGTCATCTCAATAGTCTACATTCAAGAATCCAGTTTATGATGGAAAAGGAAAATAACAATAGCTTACCCTTCCTAGATACCTTAGTAAAAGCCTTCCTATAGTAACCTTTCCTTCACTTTACACAGAAAACTCACTCACATAGGTAAATACATTCACAAACCATCATCCCCCTCTCAACAATATAGCATTATTAGAGCTCTAACCAATAGAGCCTATAATTTTTGTTTCAGTGGAATCTCTCTTTCAACTGAACTCAACCACATACACACTGTCTACCTTTCGAATGGTTACAGTGATTACAGAATTAAAAAATAACCAGTTCTTTCCTTGGCCATCGCTTCAGAAAGATTTCAGAAATGCCATCGCTATCCCTATATTTGGGGCACATCAGAAAATATAGTGAGGTCTTTAAAAAGTACAACCTCTACACAGCTTTTAAATCCTACCAGAAACTTGCTACTTTTATCTGTTCTACCAAAGATCAGCTCCCTCCTCTCTCTCAGTGCCTAGAGTATATAAAGTACCCTGTTCCTGCAAGCTGGCTTACTTCCGACAGACAAGTAGATCAGTGAACATCCATTTAGAACATAAATCATACATCTGCAATCATGACAATGGTCAATCTGGCCTTGCAGACTATGTATTAGATACAACCCACAGAATCTCTTAGAAGAAAATTACCATGCTCCACCATAGTAAATTCAAAAAGGAAAGACTGTTTTTAGAATCTGAAGCAGCACTCAGAAATGAATGGACTTTAAATAATTACAGATGCATAAAACTTCCCAAAATTTGAGAAACAATAATTGTCAGAGGTCCCATTTTACATCCCAGGCCACCTACAAGTGTGTATAGAGGGCACACTACCTAGATATGACTTTAGAGTCACACACATGTTCAATTAGTATTGTGTTATCTTTGTATGTGTGTGTGTTACAAGAGTTATTTCTAATCCCTGAAGTTGTCTAGGTGACTGAGATGAAATATTGGAAACATTAAAATTAGTTTTAATCCTTTGCTAGTGCAGTAAATATTCCCTTCAACCTCCACCATGGTGTCATGAGGATGCCTTTGATACTAAGGTGAAAATTTTATATTGAAAAAATTATTTCCACAAAGTTTGAGTTTCTGTCTTTAATTTATACAAACATGAAAGCTTATTAAGAAAAATGCTAAAACATTACTACACCACTCATTTTAAAAATTTATAGAATTTACAACTGTGTTAAAAAAAACTTTTTTATTATCCCGACGTTTCGATTTTCACATCAAGATCATCATCTGGAGCATACATCAATGTACAAGACAAGCTGAGATACATTATTAACTGTAAGCTAAAGAAACAATGATTTGATCATATGTTATTCTACTCACATGGCCTCTAGTGGGGAAAAAAAAAAAAAAATTATATCAAGCTAAATTCTATTTACAATGACAGGAATAAACATCCTTTCAGTTGGTTTTCTTTCAGAAACAATCATGTCCTATTTTTAGTATTACAATTCTTATTTTTGCTTTTAAGATACTGGATTTTCTAGTACTGTTTATAGTTGTTCTTAGTGAGGAACGTTCCATGGGTCGAATATATACCTTCCATGTGTTTGGGATTTTTAGACCATCATTATTGTTCAGATTGGGGTGGTTGGTAATAATCTCACATGCTTCCTTGAATTTTCATTCATACCATGTTTTAGTGCGATGTAGACAGCTAGTGCTTTTATCTGTCTACATCGCACTATCTGTCTACATTCCTTACACAGTCAATTCTGTGTAAGGAATTCAGGGCATGATCAGAAAGGCCAGCTTCACCATAATTATTATATTTAATGTGTCATTTATGTTCTTTTTGTCTGATAGGAATTGTGTGTCCTGTTTCTCCTATATATGGTATGTTGCAAGTACAATAAATCCGGCATACTCCAGGGTGGGCTAGTGGAGGGAGTGGGTCTTTGGATGAATTGAGTAAGCTTTTTAATTTTGCAGGAGGTTTAAAGGTGGCGTTGAGGTTGTATTTTCGCAGTACTCTGTTTATTTTGTCTGATGTTCCTTTAATGTAGGTAATGGCTATAGTTTTACTGTAGTCTGGTTTGTCTTTGTTTTTTATTGAGGTTTTGTTAATAGTGTTTTGGCTGTATCCATTTTTTTGGAAAGTATTAAAGATAATTTTAAATTCGTCTTTAAGTGGCTGTTCGTTGGAACAGATCATCTGTGCCCTGTTTTTTAGCATGTTGATGACACCTAGTTTTTGTGTAGGTAGGAGTTTATGTGTATATATTGTCGCGTATGTGTCAGTTTCCAGTAAAAGTGAAGGAAAGATTGCCAGAGGGAAGACGTGTGACAAGTGTATCCAGAAACGGAAGTATGTTGTGTTTTTCAATTTCAATTGTGAATTATATGCGTTTGTGTTGTTTGTTTAGGTGGCTAAGGAATGTGTCTAATGTTTGGCAGCCATGGGACCAGATCGCGAAAACATCATCGCCGTATCTAAGCCAGACTTTGGGTTTTAAAGGGAAGGAACCTAAGGCAAGTTGCTCAAAATGTTCCATGTAAAAGTTAGCAATAGGGGAGGATAATGGCGAGCCCATGGCTCGCCATTATCCTCCCCTATTGCTAACAGTAAAGACAAAACAAAGACAAACCAGACTACAGTAAAACTATAACCATTCCCTACATTAAAGTAACATCGGACAAAATAAACACAGTACTATGAAAATACAACCTCAAAGCAACCTTTAAACCTCCTGCAAAATTAAAAAGCTTACTCAACTCATCCAAAGACCTACATTAAAGGAACATCAGAGAAAATAAACAGAGTACTATGAAAATACAATCTCAAAGCGTCCTTTAAACCTGCAAAATTAAAAAGCTTACTCAATTCATCCAAAGCCCCACTCCCTCCACTCACCCACCCTGGAGTATACTGGATTTATTGTACTTGCAACATGCCATATATAGGAGAAACAGGACACATAATTCCTATCAGACAAAAAGAACATAAACGACACATTAAATATAATAATTATGGTGAAGCTGGCCTTTCTGATCATGCCCTGAATTCCTTACACAGAATTGACTGGAAAATGACTAGCTGTCTACATCGCACTAAAACATGGTATGAACGAAAATTCAAGGAAGCATGCGAGATTATTATCAACCACCCCAATCTGAACAATAATGATAGTCTAAAAATCCCAAACATATGGAAGGTATATATTCGACCCACGGAACGTTCCTCACTAAGAACAATCATAAACGGGACTGTAGAAAACCCAGTATCTTAAAAGCAAAAATAAGAATTGTAATACTAAAAATAGGACATCATTGTTTCTGAAAGAATGTTTATTCCAGTCATTGTAAATAGAATTTAGCTGGGTGTAATTTTTTTTTCCCACTAGAGGTCATGCCAGTAGAATAACATGTGATAATCATTATTTCTTTAGCTTACAGTTAATAATGTAACTCAGCTTGTCTTGTATATTGATGTATGCTCCAGATGATGATCTTGATGTGAAAATCGAAACATCGGGATAATAAAAAAGTTTTTTTTAACACAGTTGTAAATTCCATAAATTTTTAAAATGAATGCTGATCACTGTGTAACTCTAAAAGAAAGGATTACCACACCACTCAAAAATGATAAAGCCTGCCTTCCACTATCAAAAATTTGGGAATGTTTGAACCTTATCAGTCATCAGAAGTTTTTTTTTTTTTTTTTTAATCATATCTTGCTATCTGCCTGTAGCATATTATACTAGTGCATGGCTCATATTGTTTGGAAATCAACTGTCACTGTTACTCCTACTGTCATTGCACTGAGGATGATTCCAGTTAGTGCCAATGCTATTAAAAATTTTCATCTCCTTATTATGAAAAGAAAAAAAAACCTTGACTTCTCAAAAACTAATTTATTAAAGTGACTACATCATAAATTTACAATTTACAGAGTCTAGCAGACACAAAGAGGGATGATGTGATAGAAACCTACAAGTTAGTAAGGGGGTTGTTATAGGATAAATGTTGGAGAGGTTTTACAGAAAAGAGTGGGAGATCAGGGGAGAACCAGAGGTCATCCCTGGAAGCTGTATAAGAAAGGTGTGAGCAGGAAAGTGAGAGGCAAGTTTTTTGCATGCAAAGTTGTGAATGATTGGAATGCCTTGCCTGATAGAGGGTGGCATCTGTAGAGAATTTGAATTTTTAAGGCACAGTATGATGAGCTGTGTGTATGACAAAAAGACCTAATAGATGAGTCTCTATGGGGTCTTGGGATAATAATGATAATAATAATAATAATAACAAATGGTGACCAAATCTGTACACAAAGAGGAATAATAACTTCCCTATTGTCAATGTATTCTTCAGTATCCAAATAATCCTCTGAACTATTTTGCCAACTCTTGCGATATGTTCACTGAATTTCAAATCTCTATCCACCATAACCCTCAGGTCCCTAGCCACATCAATTTCCTGTAAACTAGAATCATTAATATGATATGGAGTGTGTAATCTTTTTCATCCTAAAGTGCAACACTTTATACATTTTACAACATTGAATTGACAACCATTGTCCTTTTTCCACACTGCCATTTTATTTAAATCATTCTGTAAGATATCTACATCACCTTTATCAACTATTTCCACCATCCCTAGTTTTGTATCATCGGTAAACAACTGAATACTCTCCTTGCTTTCAAATCTTCTGCTATAATATTAATGTACAAATTAATGAGTAGTGGTCCTAGTACAGAGCTCCGGAGAACTCCACTAGTCACCCTCGTTCACCTTGATTCCACTCGACCATCCACCACCCTCTGATGTCTGTCTATCAGCCACCCACAAACCATGCCATCAGCCTCATATCTATTCCTATTTGCTCCAACTTATGTAATAGTTTTCCTTGTGGTATTCTGTCAAATACATTTGGAAAATCCAGCAGTATCATGGTGTAGAGATTTTCTTTATTCAAATCTGCTATCACCCTACCATAAATGTGAATAAATTACTGAAGCAGGACCTACCTTTTACAAAGTCATGCCATCCCTTACAGAGTATCATATTCCTATCCACCTATTTCTGAATTTTACTTTTAATCACTATTATAATTACGGCTATTTTGCCTGCTTCAGTTTAGGAGTGCCCCTATTTAAATGCCATTGGCTATTTACTCATGGATTCTTAGGGCATCGTAGATGTAAATTTAACAAAAAGTATATGTAGCATAAGGAAGAGAAATTTACACATACCTTTTTCTGGGTGTTGCGACTTTTCTTTTTTCTGCAATGTCCAAAAACTACTGAGTGTGTGGAGGGGGGGGGTAGTCAATTTGGGAGAATTAAAATAGAAAAACCCTGGCTTTTTTCCTCAGTAATATATATATATAAACATATATATTATATTATTATATTATATAGGGTAGGAAAGGGTGAAAGGGTTGATTTTTTATATAGGGAGGGGGAAGAGAAATTTCCCCTTCCCTATATAAAAAATCAACCCTTTCAACCTATATAATATATATGTTTATATATATATTACTAGAAAAAAAAATGGGTTTTTCTATTTTAATTTCTATTTTCCCCTTCCCCCTCCCTATATAAAAAATCAACCCTTTCAACCTGTATAATATAATAATATAATATATATGTTTATATATATATTACTGAGAAAAAAACCCAGGTTTTTCTATTTTAATTCTCCCAAATTGACTACCCCCCCTCCACACACTCAGTAGTTTTTGGACATCGCAGAAAAAAGAAAAGCCGCAACACCCAGAAAAAGGTATGTGTAAATTTCTCTTCCTTATGCTACATATACTTTTTGGCAAATTTACATCTACAATGCCCTAAGAATCCGTGAGTAAATAGCCAATGATATTTAAACAGGGGCACTCCTAAACTGAAGCAGGCAAAATAGCCATAATTATAATAGTTTATTAAGAGGAGTAACATGGGAGTTTTCCCAGAAATAATATACACTTTTAATCACTTTTTCCAATACTTAAACGATCACTCAAGATATACTAATTGGTCTGTAATTTGCTACTTCTCCCTTGGAGCCATCTTTATGTAATAGAACTATCTTACCCTCTTTCTACTCCTTTGGAACTTTGCCAGGGCTGAGACTTAGATTACACAACGTTGCCAGAGGCACTGCCAGTTCACTTGCACACTCTCGTAGCACACAAACAGACATACCATCCAGGACCACTGCTGTATTCATATTGATATTTTTCAATATACCGAGTACCTCCAGTTCATCTATCTCAATGATTACGTCAGTCTATGTCACCTGAGTAACTGCAAAGTCACCACCTGGATAATATGTCCTTGCAAAGTGATCACTTAGTAACTGAACTATTTCTTCTGTTCGATAATTTTTGTACCATCAGCTTTGAGTAAAGTTATCTTTCCATGATCATTCTTTCTGTGTGTTGAGGCTTAAGTGCTGTGAAGAATTCATGTTGGAAGGTTAATGGAATATTATCAGCACTGAGAAAGGATTCAAACTAATTTTAATGCTTCCAATATTTCGTCTCAGTTACAGAGTCATCTTCAGGAATTGCAAATAACTTTTTGCAACAACACACAAAAATACAATACAATGATAAGTAAAACAAATGAGTCTCTGTGACTGAGATGAAATATTGGAAGCATTAAAATTCGTTTTAATCTTTTCTCAGTGCTGATAATATTCCATTAAACCTCCAACATGAATGGATCATTGTTTCTCTTACTTGCTACATAGGGAAAAAAACTCTTTTGGATTTAATTTGGCTTGCTTAGCTAATTTTCTTTCAAAATCTGCTTTATCCTTCCTTACAATAGTATTATCCTTCTTGCTTGTGCTTTATATTGCTTATGCGCATGCTGATCACCTTTTTGTTTATATTCCTTCCACAATGCTTTTTTTTTGTTTTGTAGCTCCTGCTTTATATTGTTATTCATCCACTTAATCCCTACTCGGTTTATCCTCCTGACCCTGGAAATGCACTCTGATACCGCTTTGCTCAAACAATCCTTGACCACTTCCCATGCACTAATGACATTCATTCCATGTAGTTTCTTATGCCATGGTATTGCTCCAAGTTGCTTCCTAAGTTTGTCATAATCGTCAGCTTTGTACTTCTGCATAAACCCTTTCTCGACTGAAATTTTCACATGTTGAGTAACCTGCCAGGACAACTCCCACTTGGAGAGTGGCAAATGAGTGGAATGGATTGCCAGAGGTGAATGTGAGTGCCCAAACCTATTCACTGTTGGGTCTCCTGCAATGAGTCTTTTGACTCCATGCAGCGCCCATAAAAATAATAATAATAATAATAATAGTAATAAATAAATATTTAAAATTACAATTATTTGGATTTATACTATATTTGTACATATTTCACAAATGAAATGTGCTAATGAAACAAATATACATAAAATGAAATAATTTAATCCTAATTTCAATGGTGGAAACTTGAAAACTAATTTTTTTTTTTTTTTTTTTTTTTAAATCCATCCACCCAATCAAGATGAAAATTTAATGCAATTTTTGTAAATTAAATATGATTTCATAGAAAAGTAAGGTAAAGTAATACAATACTTTTCTAACATACAAATATATTTAAAAAACTGTTATTTGCTCATAAAATTTAATATGATCTTACCTGGCACTATACCATTAGTTGCTATGGCACTAAGAGAAATGCAGGTTGTAAATGTCTAAAAAATATAAATTAAATGTTGTAAATGATGAGAAAAATCTACTCAATCAATTAAATCATCCATAAAATAGCATATTCAAAAATGAGTAAAAGAAAAATAATCTTGATTTAGTCCTTCATCAAGGGTAAGCAAACAATGTTTGCATGTGAAATATCTTCACTACTGTGCTGCTTGTATATAGAAGCTAATGACTTCACATCAGTTGCCATTTTGGATGTGTATTATGCTGTGCATTATGGGAAAAGCTACTACACATGTGTGAGAGTGTAGTGGTGTGAAATGGTTAGCTATATACAATTAGCGTAGTGAAGATGCTTCATGTATAAACATTGCTTGCTTAGACTTGGATAAAGGATTAAACCAAGAAGATAATTTCTTACATCTTTAATTTATATCTGAATATCAATGATTTCATTAATCATAGATATCAGGTTATTTTGTTTTAAATTTCAAGAATGGGGTATTGAGAGCAATGAGATTGATGTTAGCAATTGTGCAGCAGAACAGTGTAAGAGGGAAAACAACAAAGTATGTTGCTAAGGATGATAATTCACAGTTGAGAAGGTCAGCAGTGATAATGAATAAGATTTAAATATATGGCTTGAAAAATTTTAAACTACCTCACCAGTCATATGTTAACCTGGGTATACTCTACAACAATTATCTAATATGCCATAGTCCTGAATGTAGGCAGCTTATAAGCTTTTTTTTTTTTTTTAATGCTATGGCTAATTTTAATGTCACCTAATTTCAAGACTACCAAAGTTGAAGCAGATATGTTTATTACTTATGCATTAATGTGTTTATCAGTCTGTAAAGAAAAAAAAATCATACATTTATAAGCAATAAGGAACCATTTAGTATTATTTTTTTAATTAATAATACCATTTTCCATTTCTGACACCTTTAATGTCTTCAATCGCTTTTATGAAAAAACAAAACACTTGCAGTTTTCAGCTTCTGATTATAATCTCTCGGTGTGTGACCTTGTTCTGCTATCTTTGCTTTGAAGAGAAATTATTATTATTATTATTATTTAGGCCTCCAAGGAGTCAAAAGACTCATTGTGGGAGGTCCTTCCTAAGAAACACAAAGTCTATCAAGATTCATCGTGGGAGGTCCCTCCTAGGAAACACAAATTCTATAATACCACTCCTTAAACTCATTAACCCTCACTCTCACCACTCTATCAGGCAATGCATTCCACAGTTCGACCACCATCCATGCAAAGAAGCCACTCCTCACCCTCTTTCTCACAGTTTCCTTTCGTAACTTCCAGGGATGGCCCCTTGCCAGCACTCCATCCTGCTGATCAACCAAGCGAAAGAACTCCCCAGTGTAAACCTGTAACCACCTCTCAAATAGTTTAAAAGTCTCAATCATATCACCTCTCCTTCTTTATCCACCAAACTCTGCAGTCTACATTCCCTCAGCCAATCCTCATAACTATCATTCCACAGTCCTGAAACCATCTTTGTTATCTGCCTTTGTACCCTTTCCAGCATGATCCCTGGAATTTATCCCCTTCAAATCCCAGGAACCAAATCTGAGAACAATAGTCCAAGGGCGGTCTGATCAGGGTCTTATACAACGGAATGATAACTCTATTATCTCTGCAGGTTAGCGTCCTTATCATTATTGCAGCAATCCTCTGTGCTACCTTCACCACCTATGAAATATATCCCGTGAATTTCAGGTTTCTATCAATCATCAATCCCAGATCATGTCTTCAATTTCCTCCAGTATAGCTCCTCCAATAGAGTATGCAGCGTCCCATCAGTATGTCCCAAACTTCAAGACCTTACATTTTTCTGCATTAAACTGACACCCCCATTCATTTGCCCATCAGTCTAGCTTATTCAAATCCTCTTGCAGGGCTACCACATCTGCACTATTACTAATAACCCTTCCCAGCTTCACATCATCCGCAAACAACTGAATATCTCCCTGCAATCCACTGACAATGTCATTGATATAAAGGTTAAACAATATAGGTCCCAGCTCTGAGCCCTGTGGGACCCCCACTTGTAACCCTCTGCTTCTTTAAGCCCACCATACACAGCTCTCTGATACCTATCAGACAGTCAATCCTGAATCCACTTGACCAACCTGACATCCAAACACAGCTGCAACTTAAATATCAGCTTATCATGTGGCACACTGTCAAATACCTTCGCTAAATCCAAGAAAATGGAAGTATATGCCTTTCCCTCATCTACTTCTCTTGTAACTTCATTATAAAAGGCTAACGTTTACTAAAACAAGAGCACCCCTTCACAAAACCATGTTGGCTCTCACGGATAACATTACCCTCATCTGCCCAATGCTGTATATGGTCCCTAACTAAATTTTCCAAGATCTTAACAACTAATTATGACACACAAACTCGCCTATAATTAGACACTTCCAGTCTGCTACTGCCCTTATGCAATGGTACTATCTTACCTTCCTTCCATTCCTTGGGCACCTTTCCCATAGCCAGACTTTCATTGAAAAGCCAGGTGAAAGGAGCTGTCAGTTCTTTAGCACATTCTCTCAAAACTCTTGGTGAAATACCATCCAGTCCCACAGCTTTATTGACATCCAGAGTACTCAGTATCTGAAACACACTCTCCTCCTGTACCTCTAAACCTCGAACCAGCCCTATCCCTCTAGTATTACAACTGGCTCCTCCATGATAAAATACTCCAATAAAGTGTTCATTGAACAATTCCACTATGTCCTCTGCATCAGTCACTCTATTCCCATTTTTATCCCACAATATCATTCTTCCACAGTCATTTCTCCTACTACTGGCCACATAGCTGAAAAATTCCCTAGGATTTTCTTTGGATATTAGGGCCGATCTCCTCTCATATTCCAGTTTTGCTTTCTAGACACTTTCTAGCCACAATAATAACTCTTCTGGCCTGTGTCTTATATTCTTCATTCATCTTCTCTTCACCTGTCTCCTTATATCTCTTCCATAGCCTCTTTTTTGCATGCAATTCCTGTTTAATATAGTTTGTCATCCACTTTACTCCAAATTGTGTCCTCTTCTTCACTTGTGGTATACAACTTACCATTGCTGATAACAAATATTCTTTCACAATTTCCCACACACTAATGATATCCTGGCCTTCCAATTCCTCCCTCCATGAAACTTCTCCAAGTTGATGTTTAAGACTATTATAATCATCTGCCTTATAATTCCACATATGTTCCCATCTCTTTGATACTCCTGCATGTCTATTCATCTTTCAAGTCAAAACCACATGGTCACTCTCTCCAACTGGTGGGAGGGATGTCATCTCAATGATTATCAACTCTTCTGATGCCATGATCAAATCCAAAACTCTTGAACCTATTGTTCCCTCTATTACATGTTGCCTAAGACATTTGTGCTTCAAAATTCTAGTAATTCCATTCCCTAATTGCTACATGCATCTTCCTCTCCCCAATTTATACTGCTGTAGTTAAAATCTCCCATAACAATCATTCTTCTTGCACTTGCCAAACTTAGCCTTCTAAACATCTCCTGGTCCCCACCCTCTGTGCTCCTTGGTTTGTAGCAACACCCCACTAAATATCCTGTCTTGCCTATCTCTACCTCACACCATACGTTTTAAAAATCATTACTGTCACTGCCTTCCAAAGCCTTCACTCATAGAGGACATAAGTCGTCACTCATCATAAGCAGTACTTCACCACCATGCTTTCCTTTCCTATCCTGCTGAAAAATGCTGTACCCTGCTACTTCTATTCCTGTTATTATATCTTCTTCTGTCAATCACGTCTCAGTGATCTCAATAATCTTTGGCCAGGCTGATGCTATCTGTGCCATTAATTCCTCTCCCTTATTCCGGATACTCCTCGCATTAGTATAAAGCATATAAATGCCACTGTTTCTATACCCAGCATTATCCCCTCTAGACTCCACTAGGCTCAGCGTTACCTGATGTCGTACCCTTTCTCCCAAGTACCCATTCCCACAAGAGGCCACCCTTGCTACCATCCACCTTGGGCATTCTAGTTTCTCTGCATTGACACACCGACTCGTTCAGAACAGCAATCTCTTCGGATGCCTACGTCCTTCCTCATTCAAATGCAAGCGGTCTCTTGCATACAATTCCTCTCTGTCCTCAAATGTCCTCCAAACATCTACATATTCCAATCCTCTCTTCTGACACATTCTAGCTATTATGGTATTCAATATTACTGCTCTTCTGCTCAGCTTGTCACTATCATACATCAGGCAACACGCACACTATCTTTCATCTCTGCATCTTCTTTCGTACAACCTCAATCAAGAATCTCATATCTCTCACTCCCCAATTTACATTACCTCTCAAGTCATTTGTTCCTACCATCACAATCTTCTCATCCACCGTTTCCACCCTCTTAATTGCCATAGCCACACTTTCTATCATTCCTCCAAGCAAACACTCCTCACGCATCCTATCTTGCACACCACGGATCATTGAGTCCCCATACATTACACCTCTTATCATCCTGTTCTTCAATTGCTCCCATGCATCCAGTTGCATAGCAGTGGGGAGGGGGGTTGTCCCAGGTGGCATTTTGAACCTTACCCTATATGTCGTTTTGACTTTTTGATGTATTTTTGGTGTATTGAGAGGGGTGACAAACTCAGGGACTGCCCTGGGTGGAAAAGCTCTACATGCATCCCACACTCTCTCTCTCTCCTCTAACACTTTCTCTCTGTGTTCCCCTACTTACCTGCTTTCCTGACATCACTCTATCCCTGGTTCCAGTGCTCCCTCGCATTCTTCTCATTCCCTCTCTCCTACTGTTTCCATTTTCTCCTCTTCTATCATTCACATAAGTCTCTCTCATTCCCTCTCTTCCACTTATCCTATCATTCCCATACCTTTCTCTCATTCCCTCTCTTCTACTGTTTCTATACTCTCCTCTTCTATCATTCCCAAACCTCTCTCTCTCTCCTACTGCTTCTATACTCTGCTCTTCTATTATTTCCCAAGCCTCTCTCTCATTCCCTCTCTCCTACTGCTTCTATTCTCTCCTACTACAATCATTCCCAAAACTTTCTCTCATTTCTACTCTGATTCGCCTTTCATTCATCTCTTCCATTCTAATCTTTCATACTTCTCATCTCGAAGACATTGCACCTCTTCTTTCAGCTCATCTATCCCTCTCTGCAAATTAGTCACTCTTACTCACCATTCATTTACCCAATCAAAACCATCTCCAAAAACTTCACAGTCATTCAAGCCTTCCACACTCCCAACTCTTATTTTCTCATTTATATTTCACTCATCATTCTCTCCTATCACACTACTCGTCTCCCGACATTCATTTCCCATCCTTGAAGCAACTAAGTCAGTTATTGAAATATTTAATTTATTGATTTCCTCCCACTGCCTGCATTTTGCGCATATACGCACTCCCCTCTTCTCTCATCCACCACATATCCAACTCCTGGGAAGCATACATGCTGCAAACACTGCATGCCACAAAGTCCTTTATTATGTTACTTGTAATAGAGTTCTTAAATGGCGGTGGACTTGGTGACATGCCATTTGTGATTACAGCTGCGTCCGCACATCATTCCTTACTGCCAAGTAACTACTAAACTAATTGCTAAAAATATATATATGAATACTGTATCATAGATATGTATATAAATAAACGCTAAACATAAACATATATGTAAGTATAGTTGAATATAGATATATTCAACTATACTAGATAGCAAAAACTTATCTTCTCTTCCACAGCAAATGCTGCCGACTATGACCTTGCCTTCTCGGTAACCCAAAAATAACACAATACATAACAATGAAACTCCAAAAGCAGAACCACTAAAGAACACTTGTGTTACTGAGAAAACCATGTAGAACAATTCACAAAAGAATTCAAATTCATGAAATTTTTTTTCACGAGTGGCAACATAATCTGCAGTTGCAGCCTCACCAGTTATGTTGAGATTGTGGAACACCTAGTGACTCTTATAGCAGTTGAACCACCCACAACTTCCAGCAAAAGGCATTGGCTGTTTTTCATCTTTTATCAGATCTTCATACAGATCTTTTGCATTCTCTTGTATGACTGCCTCAGACAAAGGCATATTCTGTTGGTTCTGATGCTTGATCTATATAGCCAGCATCCTTTCTATTTTCTCAACTGCATGACATCAAGATTTCATTACTATGGCCACAATGAGATTTGGGACATATTGTCCCAAATCTCATTGTGGCCATAGTAATGAAATCAAAAATTCAAAAATGAATGAGCACACTAGTGAATTGTATCAGTCCTTATCACTTGTAGAATAACTCAACCTATGGCCCTTTTGAATGCCATGTTCATCTCTATGAAACTGAATCAGAACTTTAACTTCACTGCTAAAGAATTTGATTCCCTAGGCCTTTTCTTCACTAGATCTTAATTCACATTCTTCTTTTCACTTTGTTTCTTTTTTTTTTTTTTTTTTTTTTTGCCAGACATCTTGCTCTAAGGACATAGATGCTTTTTTTTACAGATACAGACAATACTGCATAGATCGAAAAGGCAATAGACACACAAAATGAGCAGATGGGGGGGTAGGAAATAAGGCACGTATGTAGAAGCTTGCACACCTTGGAAAGGAAACAGTGATGGTCCTTATGTACCATGATAATGAATCCACATATATGTAAAAATACAGATAACAAAACCACATATAAGATGAGGTACCTGTATAACCACATTAGTGCATTTATGAATTCTAACAGGCTCTGAAACATTGTCATATAAACAGTGATGTCAAATGACATTGCAGAACTCAGAAGCAATCGAAAAACATTTAGGTTAGAATCAATATAATGTAACATTTTGGGAAAATAAATATTCTTTTTTTTTTCTTTTCACCTTTCAAAATTTTAATATCTGCTTTTATGATCACATTCCATATTCCATCACTGGGTAAGAAATAAACTAATTACTGCTGTCTGGTACATATTTATTTTACTTTGCTGTGTTGGAATTAACTGGTTACCTCATAGTATGATGAGCACTCTCTAAAGATAAAATGATACATGTGTATCCAGTCCTTCTGTTAGTCACATTGCATTATAACAAAATTAATGATAATCAGTATAACAGATATTTGTAATGACCAGCATTCCCCAACATATGTGATAAATAAGACAAACATAAAAATATATTTACAACATAAAACATGAAAAAACTTAGCATTACATAAATAAAACCAACAATTAAACTGAAACTTCTCTTCTGATTTTTTTTTTCTAGCAAACTTACTAGTCATGAATGTAGCAGATAGGTGAATTTTTCAAGCTTTGTTTATAATAATGTGTGTGTCCCTTCTACACACAAGAGGCTGGAAGGCCTGGAGAAAATAAATGCCACGTAGGCTGAGATTAGTTGATATTCCTCTTAAAGAGTTAAAGATTGCAGTCTCGGGGGAAGGGAGTACTTCATGAAGAACATTTCATTCGGAGAACTCAGGTAGGTGAAATGAAAGATGACCGAGAGCAGCTGGTTTGGTGAGCCAGAAGTTCAATGGTAAAAGGATTATAGCTGGCTCTTGCTCGTGTTGCTGAAGGTTTAGCAAAAATGGGAGGGATAGAATAAATGCAAACCCCCATTCTGAAGCAGCAATCCATTGTGAAGTAGCATACATAGTCTACTACTTCAGCTGAGCAATGTCCATGGAAATATCTGTACAAGAGATACAATATGGAAACTGACCATCTGTGAGGAAGTGTAGAACACTGGTTATGAAGATTATAGGATTACACTGGCGAACAAAAAAAAATTTTTTTCTGCTGATTATGATCTGACACTTGTTTTTTACTAATTTGGGTGTGCTGATTTCAAATATCAAACCCATTTTTCTCTATCACGTGAGGTTTTTCCTCTATGGCATTTTCTTTTTGCTAATTTGTAAGTTTTTGATAGTTTTAAGGAGCAGTACTATTTAGAGGATCAAAAAAAAATCGATTTTTTAATATTATTTTCTAAAAGTATGTACTTTTAAAAATCTGTTCCTAACTTTTTATCAAGACATTCAAAAAATTCCCGAAGATATAGCCTATTATTCAAAGCAGTCAGAATCAGAGCACTCACCACTCTCGCTTGTTAGTAAACGAATAAATGCGTAAGAACCTGCAACGGCACGTACTGGCGCTTTGAATGCGAGAGAGGCCGATAACCGACCTAATACATTTAAGGGATGAAAAGTAGGCGATGACAACTGCATAAAACAAATGAATGCTATATGCGTCATAGCAGACAAAGAACGATCGAAATCAGTCAATCGTTAATCGACCGGGAAAGTATGATGAGCGCTTATAACGTTTTAATAAAGTGTATGGTTTTTTTTTGTCTTGTTAATTGCATGTTAGTCGGCAGTGAAGAAAATACATCATGTCTACTACTCGAAAATGTGTCAATAGTGTAGATTAATTCTGCTACATTTGTGGCAGCTTTACTGTTCCCAGTCAAAGGACAAATATCACTGATTTCGTTAAGAAAATGTACTTTGCATACTTTGATATAAAACTTGCAGATCAGGACAATTCATGGGCTCCAAATAAAGTGTGTAAGTCATGTGTAGTCATACAACAGTGGAGCAAGGGAAAACGCCAAAAATTAGCTTTTGGCATTCCAATGATTTGGCGTGAACTGAAAAATCACGTAGATGATTGCTATTTTTGTTTAGTTCAGACTTCTGGTTATAATAAGAAGAATAAGAAAAAAATTGTGTATCCAAATCTCAACTCAGCAATTCGGCCAGTTGCTCATTCCAATGAAATAGCCGTGCCAATTTATAAAGGACTTCCTTTACTTGAGAACAAGCATGATCGGGATATGCCAGATGTTCTTGAGGAGCAAGACCCGGATGTTGATTTAGACAATGAAAATTTAATTTCTAGTTCTGGACTGCAACGTTTTACTCGAGCGGAATTGAATGACTTAGTAAGAGATTTGGGCCTATCAAAGGGATCATCGGAATTGTTAGCTTCAAGATTAAATGAAAAAAACTTACTGGAGCAAGATATGAAGATAACTTTTTATCGTAGCAGGGAAAGTAATCTTGTACAATATTTTAAATTGGTTTGTTTACTGTAACAATGTGTCAGGTTTACTAATTGAAATGAGTGTTGTACAATATCATCCAAATGAGTGGCGTTTATTTATTGACAGTTCAAGCAGAAGTCTCAAGTGTGTCTTACTACACAATGGGAATGTATATGGCTCAATTCCTATTGACTATTCAGTCCACTTAAAGGAAACATATGAGGACATTAAAAAGGTTCTGAAGTTATTAAAATATACAGACCATAACTGTATCATCTGTGTGGATCTTAAAATGGTGAACTTTTTACTTGGCTTTCAAAGAGGATATACAAAATTTCTGTGTTTTCTATGCTTCTGGGATAGTCGAGCTAGAAACCAACACTGGAGTCAGAAACATTGGCTTCTTAGAATATCCTTAAATGTTGGAGAACAGAATGTTATAAATCAACCTTTAATCGACAGAGAAAAAATCATTTTTCCACCTCTACACATCAAACTAGGTCTTATGAAGCAGTATGGTAAAGCTTTAGATTTACAAGGTGACTGTTTCCAATACATATGTGAAAAATTTCCACGACTTAGTTATGAAAAAATTAAAGTCAGTGTATTTGAAGGACCGCAAATTAGAACTTTAATGAGAGACCCGACCCAAATTTCATCAACTCTATGAACGAAATTGAGAAAGAGGCCTGGACTTCATTTACGATGGTTGTGAATAATTTTCTTGGAAACAAAAAAGCGTGCAATTACAAAGATCTGGTGGAAACAATGCTTGAAAATTTCCAGCGGCTAGGTTGCAACATGAGCATAAAGCTTCATTTCTTATACTGTCATCTTGATAGATTTCCCGAGAATTTAGGTGCTGTAAGCGATGAACAAGGCAAAAGATTTCATCAAGACTTAAAAACTATGGAAGATGGGATTCTCACATGATGGCGACTACTGTTGGAGTATTCAAAGGGATTGCCAAAACAGAACACACAGCAGAAATTGCTACAAACAAAAATTTATTCCCTGAAACTCATGTGTAAGTAAAATTGTTATTTTTTTATAAATATTCTTGTAATTTTTAATGAATATTGTTAAGTAGTTATGTATTATCTAATTATCGGCCTCTCTCGCATTCAAAGTGCCAGTACGTGCCATTGCAGGTTCTTATGCATTTATTCGTTTACTAACAAGTGAGAGCAGTGAGTGCTCCGATTCAGATCTGCGCATCGCTTTGAATAATAGGCTATATCTTCGGGAATTTTTCGAATTTCTTGATAAAAAGTTAGGAACAGATTTTTAAAAGTACATACTTTTAGAAAATAATATTAAAAAATCGATGCTTTTGATCCTTTAAATAGTACTGCCTCCTTAAAACTATCAAAAACTTACAAATTAGCAAAAAGAAAATGCCATAGAGGAAAAACCTGACGTGATAGAGAAAAATGGGTTTGATATTTGAAATCGGTGCACCCAAATTAGTAAAAAACAAGTCTCATATAAAAGTCAGCAAAAATTGTGTTGGACTGTGTTATCAGTATATAATTTGCAGTCTGGGGGAAAGGAGATAAAGGAATGATATGACTGAGAAATGTTTAAACAGTTGAGTGTTATTTACTGGATTGATGGCAGGGATATTTCGCATACAGTAGAATGAGGGGAAAGAAACAAGGACAAGAGGCCATTCATGGAAGTTGCAAAAGAAAGTAGTGGGTAAGAGAGTAAAAAGTATGTTTTTTTGCATGGAAAGTGGTAAGACCATAGTGGTAGGAAAGTGGTAAGAGCATTGCCTGAGAGGACGGTGAGAGTGCAGATAGTGATGAACTTAAAGAGTGATAGGATAAACTTTCTGTGGTCTAAAATAGATAGACATCTCACAATGAGTTTTGTGACTCCATGGAGGTCAGAATAATAATAACAATTTTATTTCAGGTCAAAACAAATAACTTAAGATTTAGCTAAATCCTATACCCTTCTTTTTGTCCATAAAATTGGGCATGGGTTATTATTATACAGGCACATGCAACTGCATACAGTCCCAATGCTAATCAGCATTGACATGGTACCCTTCATAAAGAACATTTCATTCAGAGAACTCAGGTAGGTGAAATGAAAGATGACTGAGAGCAGCTGATTTGGTGAGCCAGAAGTTCCATGAGGAACTTAAGTGTAGAGGATAGGAGAGGGTAGCATAATTTTGAGTGAGCAGGAGGTATTTGAGGAAATAAATAAAGGTTTCTCTGAATACGAGTGTACTTCAGTGGTTGTTTTTTGGAAGTTAGTTGCTGTCGCGATATAATATATTTTGGTACCGTCGGAATCGAACGCGTAACGGTGGAAGACAAAACGAAGCTAAGTTACTGTATTTAGTTATATTTCATTTTATTTAATTATATTTAGTACTTAAATGTTCTGATGTTTGTACTTTTTTTCCTCTTATTTATTAACTGAATAATTATTAAAGATTACGCTACTCGGCAGTAAGGAATGATGGTGGATTCAGCAGCAGTCGCAAGTGGCGTAACGCCAAGTCCTCCGCCATTTAAGAACTCAATTATTAGCAATATCATAAGGGACTTTGTGGCATGCAGTACTTGCGGCATGTATGCGTCTCGTGAATTACATATGTGGCTTGTTAAAGAGAGTGGAGAGCGTATGTGCACAAAATGCAGGCAGTTGGAGGAAATAAGTACATTAGATATATCGATATCCGACTTTGTTGCTCCAGGAACGGGGAATGAATGTAGGAAGACAAGTAGTATGATAGCAGAGAATGAGAAAATAATAGTTGATAGTGTGGAAGGTGTGAGTGACTGTGGAAGTTTAGGAGATGGTTTTGTTTGGGAGAGTGAATTTAGATAAAGAGTGACTGACCTGCAGAGGGAGATAGATGAGTTGAAAGAGGAGGTGGAATGTCTTGTGAATGAGAGCAGAAGTATGAAAGATAAGATTAGGAGAATGGAAGAGATAAATGCAAGGCGAATCAGAGTAGGAGAGAGAGAGAATTTAGGGAGTATGAGTGAGAGGTATGGGGGTGCTAGAAGAGGAGAGAATGGAAACAGTAGAAGAGAGGGAATGAGAGAGAGGTATGGGAATGCTAGCAGACAAGAGGATGGAAACAATAGTAGGAGAGACAGAATGAGAGAGGGATATGGAAGTGCTAGAAGTGGAGAAAATGGAAACAGTAGGAGAGAGGGAATGAGAGAGATGTATGGGAGTGCTAGAAGAGGAGAGAATGGAAACAGTAGAAGAGAGAGGTATGGGAATGAAAGAAGAGGAGAGAATGGAAACAATAGGAGCGAGGGAATGGTAAGAGGTATAATGTATGGCGACTCAATGATCCGTGGTGTTCAAGATAGGATGCGTGAGGAGTGTTTGCCAGGAGGAACAATAGAAAGGGTGGCTATGGCAATTAAGAGAGGTGAAAGGGTGGATGAGATGATTGTGATGGTAGGAACGAATGACTTGAGTGGTAATGTAAGTCGGGCAGCGAGAGATATGAGATTTTTGCTTGAGACTGTACGGAAGAAGACAGAGGAAAAATAGTGTGCGTGTTGCCTAGGTATGATAATGATGAGCTGAGCAGAAGAGCGGTGATATTGAATGACATAATAGCGAGAATGTGTGACAAGAGAGGACTGGTATATGTGGATGCCTGGAGTGTGTTTGAGGAAAGAGAGGAGTTGTATGCGAGAGACCGTTTACATTTGAATGAGGAATGACGTAGGCATCTGGAGAGATTGCTGTTCTGAACGAGTCAGAACAGATGTTTAGACAGTTTGTCCCAGGGAGGATGATAGCAGGGGTCGCCTCTTGTGGGAATGGATACTTGGGAGAAGGGAGACAATGTCAGGTAACACTGAGCCCAGTGGAGTCCAGAAGAGATAATGCTGGGTACGTGATATTGAATGGCATAATAGCGAGAATGTGTGACGAGAGGACTGGTATATGTGGATGCCTGGAGTGTGTTTAAGGAAAGAGAGGAGTTGTATGCGAGAGACTGTTTACATTTGAATGAGGAAGGACGTAGGCATCTGGAGAGATTGCTGTTCTGAACGAGTCAGTGTGTCCCAGGGAGGATGATAGCAGGGGTGGCCTCTTGTGGGAATGGATACTTGGGAGAAGGGAGACAATGTCAGGTAACACTGAGCCCAGTGGAGTCCAGAAGAGATAATGCTGGGTATAGAAACAATGGCATTTATATGCTGTATACTAATGCCAGGAGTATCCGGAATAAGGGAGAGGAATTGGTGGCGCAGATAGCATCAGCCTGGCCAAAAATTATTGCAATCACTGAGACGTGGTTGACAGAAGGGGATATAACAACAGGAATAGAAGTCGCTGGGTATAGCATTTTTCGTCAGGATAGGAGGGGAAAGCGTGGTGGTGGGGTACTGCTTATGATAAGTGATGACCTACGTCCTCTAAGAGTGGAGAATTTGGAAGGAAGCGAGACAAATGATTTTGAGAGCGTATGGTGTGAGGTAGAGGTAGGCAAGACAGGATATTTAGTGGGGTGTTGCTACAGACCCAGGAGCACAGAGGATGGGGACCAGGAGATGTTTAGACAGCTAAGTTTGGCAAGTGCAAGAAGAATGATTGTTATTGGAGATTTTAACTTCAGTAGTATAAATTGGAGAGAGGAAGATGCATGTAGCAATAGGGGAATGGAATTTCTAGAATTCTTGAGGGACAAATGTCTTAGGCAACATGTAACAGAGGGAAGAAGAGGTTCAAAAATTTTGGATTTGATTATAGCATCAGAGGAGTTGATAATAACTGAGTTGACGTCTCTCCCACCAGTTGGAGAGAGTGACCATATGGTGTTGACTTGGAAAATGAATAGACATGCAGGAGTATCAAAGAGACGGGAACTTATGTGGAATTATAAGGCAGGTGATTATAATAGTCTTAGACGTCAACTTCGGGAAGTTTCATGGAGGGAGGAATTGGAAGGCCGGGATATCACCAGTGCGTGGGAAATTGTGAAAGAATATTTGTTATCAGCAATGGTAAGTTGTATACCACGAGTGAAGAAGAGGACGCAATTTGGAGTAAAGTGGATGACAAACAATATTAAACAGGAATTGCATGCGAAAAAGAGGCTATGGAAGAGATATAAGGAGATAGGTGAAGAGATGCATGAGTAATATAAGACACAGGCCAGAAGAGTGACTAGTGTGGTAAGGAAAGCGAAACTGGAATATGAGAGGAGATTGGCTCTAAGATCCAAAGAAAATCCTAGGGAAGTTTTTAGCTATGTGGCCAGTAGGAGGAGAAATGACTGTGGAAGAATGATATTGTGGGATAAAAATGGGAATAGAGTGACTGATGCAGAGGACATAGTGGAATTGTTCAATGAACACTTCACTGGAGTATTTCATCCTAGAGGAGTCAGTTTTAATGCCAGAGGGATAGGACTGGTACGAGGTCTGGAGGTACAGGAGGAGAGTGTGTTTCAGATACTGAGTACTCTGGATGTCAGTAAAGCTGTGGGACTGGATGGTATTTCGCCATGAGTTTTGTGAGAATGTGCTAGGGAATTGACAGTACCTTTAACGTGGCTTTTCAATGAAAGTCTGGCTTTGGCAAAGGTGCCCAGGGAATGGAAGGAAGGTAAGATAGTGCCATTGCATAAGGGTGGTAACAGACTGGAAGTGTCTAATTATAGGCCAGTCTGTGTGTCATCAGTAGTTGTTAAGATCTTGGAGAAAGTAGTGAGGGACCGTGTACAGCATTGGGCAGATGAGGGTAATGTTATCTGTGAGAATCAACATGGATTTGTGAAAGGACGCTCTTGTTTTAGCAATATGCTAGCCTTTTATAATAAAGTTACAAGAACATTAGATGAGGGAAAGGCATATACTGCAATTTTCTTAGATTTGCGAAGGCATTTGACAGGGTGCCACATGATAAGCTGATATTTAAGTTGCAGCACATGGGTCTGGATGTCAGATTGGTCAACTGGATTCAGGATTGGCTGTCTGATAGGTATCAGAGAGTTGTGTATGGTGAAGCAGTTTCCAGGAGGCAGAGGGTTACAAGTGGGGTCCCACAGGGCTCAGTACTAGGACCTATATTGTTTAACCTTTATATCAATGACATAGCCAGTGGATTGCAGGGGGATATTCAGTTGTTTGCAGATGATGCAAAGCTGGGAAGGATTATTAGTAATAGTGCAGATGTGGTAGCCCTGCAAGAGGATTTAAATAACCTAGATAGATGGGAAAATGAATGGGGATGTCAGTTTAATGCAGCAAAATGTAAGGTCTTGAAGTTTGGGAAACATCGATGGGATGCTGCATACTCTATGGGAGGAGTTATACTGGAGGAAGTAGGGGGAGACAAGAGATCTGGGGTTGATGATTGATAGAAACCTGAAGTTTAGGGGACATATTGCAAAGGTGGTGAAGGTAACACAGAGGATTGCTGCTATTATGAGAAGGACACTGACCTGCAGAGATAAAAGGGTTATCATTCCGTTGTATAAGTCTCTGATCAGACCACACTTGGACTATTGTTCTCAGATTTGAAGGGGATAAATTAACTGTGGAAAGGATACAAAGACAGATGACAAAGATGGTTTCAGGACTGTACAAGGATAGTTATGAGGATCGGCTGAGAGAATGTGGACTGCAGAGTTTGGTGGATAGAAGAAGGAGAGGTGATATGATTGAGACTTTTAAACTGTTGAGAGGTGGTTACAGGGTTGACACCGGGGAGTTCTTTCGCTTGGTTGATCAGCGGAAAGGAGTGATGACAAGAGGCCATCCCTGGAAGTTACGAAAGGAAACTGTGAGCAAGAGGGTAAGGAGTGGTTTCTTTGTGTGGAGGGTGGTTGAGCCGTGGAATGCATTGCCTGATGGAGTGGTGGGAGTGAGAACGGTCAGTGAGTTTAAAGAGTGGTATGATAGACTTTGTGTTTCTCAGGGGGGGACCTCCCCTCAGTGAGTCTTGACAGACTTTATGTCTTAGGAAGGACCTCCCTCGATGAGTCTTTTGACTCCTTGGAGGCCTGAATAATAATAATAATAATAATAATAAATAACCTTGATGTTAATAAGGCAATAGGATTTGATGACATATCACCACGCACCTTAAGGGAATGTTCCAGGGAACTGGCAGTGGCATTGGCATGCCCGTTTAATAAGAGTTTTACAACAGCACAGGTTCCAAGGGAGTGGAAGGAGGTTAAAATTGTTCCACTGCATAAAGGAGGTGATAAGGCTGTAGCTTCAAATTATAGGTCAGTCTGTATATCTGCAGTTGTGGTGAAGGTCCTGGAGAGATTGGTGAGAAGTAGGATACAGAAATGGGTTGATAACAGCAGTATTCTCTGTGGTTATCAGCATGGGTTTGTTAAGGGGAGATCATGTTTCGCTAACTTATGTACTATAACAAGGTGACAAATACCTCGTACAGTGGTGTACTTGGATTTTGCAAAGGCTTTTGATAGACTGTGATATGACAAGCTCTTAAATAAATTGAAACAGATGGGATTGCATAACAGACTTCTGTGTTGGATCAGTGATTGACTGTCAGATAGGTATCAGAAAGTTGTATATGGGGGTGCAGTATCTCGAAAGAGAAAGGTCACCAGTGATGTGCCTCTGGGGTCAGTTTTGGGGCCATTGTTTAATTTGTATGTTAATGATATTGGGTTTAACTAGTGATATCCAGCTGTTTGTAGATGATGCAAAACTAGGGAGAGCAATGCACAGTCAGGCAGATGTTAATGCCTTACAACAGGACTTAAATAGATTGCTTAAATGGGCAAGTAAGTGGAACTGTCAGTTCAATGTTGCCAAGTGTAAGGTTTTGAGATTTGGTAAGCCACGATGGGATGCAAAGTATACACTTGGTGGGGAAACTTTAACAGAAGTAGAGGAGATGAGAGATCTAGGAGTGATGGTGGATAAGGACCTGAAATTCAGGGGCCACACTGCACAAGTTGTGAAGACACCATATCGAATAATGGCAATAATGCAGAGAACCCTGACATGCAGAAAGAAAGGTTATGATTCCAATGTATAAGGCCTTGATCATGCCTCATATGGATTATTGTGCACAGATTTGGTCGCCAGGTTTTCATGGTGACGAGGATATGTTGGAAAAGGTACAGAGAAGATTCACAAAGGTAGTCAGTGGTCTTTGGAATGTGGAGTACGAGGATAGACTGAGAAAATGTAAGTTGCAGAGCCTCGTGAATAGGAGGAAGAGGAGGGGATATGATTGAGACATTTAAGCTGGTCAGGGGTTGTTATCAGGTAGACATGGAAGAGATTTTTCATAGAATGGGAGAGGGGAGTAGAACAAGAGACCACTGCTGGAAACTGTATAAGGAGGGTGTGAGCAAAGGAGTGAGAAGTAGGTTCTTTGCATGGAGCGTGGTTGGTGAGTGGAATGCATTGCCTGAGTGTGTTGTGGATGTGGACACATTGAATCAGTTTAAGATGCAGTTGGATGAGCACTGTATGCAATAGTGAGTACCTCCTACGATGAGTCTATGACTCCATGAAGGTTAAATGTTGATAATAGTAATAATAATAATAATGTCAATTCTTTAATGCATTCATTCACTGTCAAAGCACTCATTACTGCTTCTGGAAACTCACTCACCACAGTTCAAACAAAATATTTCACTTTTATACCTTTGTTAGCCACATCTTATATAACATTCTAGAAGTGATCCGTTGTTCTTCCCCTCCAGTCATGTATCAAAAAACGTTTTCAGCATTTAAGGATTCATAAAATCTTTTTAGTAACATTCATGTTTCTATCGTATCTCTCTCTTTCCTACCTACCATGTAATCTATGTAGCCAACAAACCTCCAGCCTATCCTTACAGAGAACTCTATAGACCAGTCACCAATTGGTTACTTAACCTCTGAAACTTCTCCAACACTTCTACTTCCCAAGAAACCCAGGAAATCAAATCTGTGCACAGTAAGCAAGATGCCTGTATTAAAGCCTTATGAAGAGAGGTTTAGGATATTTTAATATCCTAAGTCTCTCCATCTACTTCTATTCTTACATTAGTACCCATTGTAGACTACAGATGTCCTAAAGTATTTTATTTAATTGAAAGTGTATAAACTTACATTTCCTATTTCCAGTTTCTATTGTCAGTGCAATTATGATGTGAGAAAATTGCAATTAATTTTTTTAATAATAATAGTTGTGCATTGTTTGTATTGCATTGACATGTAACATTAATACTGAACGAAATGAATGAAAGATTCACTTCATTAAAAATTCATCTATCCAAAATATGAATAGCAATTTAATGTATTTGATGTAGTCATAATTCATAAGATTAAAAACTCACTCCTTTTACTGAAAATATGAGATTTTACCATTTTCAAGTTAAGTGCCATGATGAAAACGTAACGACTGCTCCTTCTCTCACTTCATTACTAAAATGGAAACCAGGAGTATTATTATATATTTATGATGGATGACTATATATCAGAAGCCGGAAGTATTAGGAGTGCTGAAGCATGCATAAGTGAGAGGAACACGGTAACAAGGAAAACAGCTGAGAGAGAAATATAGAGAATTTTGGAATTGATAATAGGGATTTTTTTTTTTGAAATCTTTCATATAAAAGAAAAATAGTTAAAAGTTGTGAAGTGTTATATTACAATCATAAACTAAGAAAACAACTATTAGAGAAATATAGAAAATTTTATAACTTGATAATGGATAATTATGAATGCATTATGAATCCATGCATTAGCACAATAGCTTTCCCTAGTCCTTTTCTTTTTGCAATTCCTCACCTCCATCATTCACATCTTTTGACCCCCATGAAGTCAAGACTGGAGACATGCATATGGGTTTGTTTCTGTGCTGTGGTGGATGCCAGCTGAGATTAATATAGTGTATAGATGATAAAGAACATGTGTTAGTTCAGAAGCACATCTCTTGAACAGAACTAGTTATATTGCATCAGGATAGGAAGCCTTTTTTATATCTAGGTTATTCAAGATTTATCTGTCTTTCTTGTGGAAAGCTATAGGAAGCACATGATGCAGTGTTCCAGGTAAAGAAGGAGGTGCTTTTCCCCATCATCTATGCAGGAGCTGGATGAGAAGAAAAATGCCAAGAGGTCAGTCTTATCTTTAAGTGATGTTGCAAAGCTATCATTTGGATGAGAAAGAGGTGGAAGTACAGATGGACAAAAAGAGTGCAAAATGGCTTTTGCAAGGTCCAGAATACATGCCTGCCATTGGCACAGGTTAACGGTTTTCTACATTTAGCCCTTTTAATGCTGGTTTTGCAAGTAATGCAAGCTTCAGTGTGGGCTGTAAATGAAGGTGGAGTTTTATCTCAAGCAACTTATGACAAGCTTTTTTCTTTTCTTGGATTGCCTTGACATACTTTTTGGAAAAGCATGGCTTGGATATATGGTGGGAATTTTGAAAAGAGCAAGGAATGAAAATCTCCATTCCAACATGGAAAATTTCTGTAACAAAATCACAACTACAGGGGGAGGGGGGTCTGGAAAGTTCTGATAACACCTAGAGCAAAATTGATATTAAAGCAATTGATATAACCACAAGAAAGAACCTACTAGTAGAAGAGTTATGAAGGTAACTTATGTTCTTATATCCTTGTATGTCATTGGTTCAAGGATGCATTGTGTTGGTCGGTAAATTTAGCACTGATAAAATTGGTGAATTTTGTCTGTTTTACTGTGCTTTTTCCTTAGAAAATTGGTGTTTTACAGTATATTAGTGTAGATTTACAACATATTTTTATTAAGATATTTCAACAATAAGTGTAAGTTTAAAATGGCACCAAAAATACACAAGAAAAGTTTTTAATAAAAAGAGCACTGAAAGCGAGAACAAGAAGGCTTGCCTCACTAATGAAGTTACTGGCGTTGTGGAGGAGGTTAATGAAAATGAATTAACCTCCTCCAATTCTAAATGGATAGAACACGTTGAAAGAATGAAAACAGAAAGATTACCAAAACAAGCCTTAAATTACAAACCATTAGGAAAAAGAAAACAAGATGTCCTCTTAAGAGATTCAATGATGACTTCTAAGGCTGGAACAGGCCACTCTAGTCCTAAATCCTTGACAGGCATGATGATGATGATGATGATGAAGGAAGCAATTCAAAAACAAAAAAGAAGTGTAAACAAAATCGTAATTGTAGTAGGTACAAACGACTTTACTAGCGATAAGTTCAGTATGAGAGAGGACATGAAAGGATTGTTGGAAGAGGCGAGATGAAGAGTGAGAAAGTGAAAATCATCAGTATTTTACCTCAATATGATAAAAATGAATTAAGAAGAAGGACATGATGGCAAACGATTTGATGAATAGGCTGTGTAGAAGGAATGGATGCGAATTTTTTGGATGTGTGGAGTAAGTTTGAGGGAAGATTGGATTTGTATAAGAGGGACGGCCTACACCTGAATGTGTTTGGTATCAGGAGTCTAGAGAAACTAATAACTGGTATGAGACTTAAACCCAGAGAATCAGGGAAACTAAATTATAGAGGAAGGAATGGTGAGAATGTGAGTGTAAGAGCAACAATGTTATATAACTGTATTAATGATGGGAATGGACTTTGTTGTGGAAATGTTGATGAGGAGAGAACAATTTTGACTTTGTGTTCATCTGGTTTGGACCCATCAAACATGTGCAAAGATTTCTACATGTATAAGGTACTAGAGGAGAATAGAAATCTGCAAGATTTCCAAGTGTGTCATACAGACTGCAGACAAGAGTATACAAAAGAACATGCAGGTAGATTATTACGTCTGTACATGAATGCTAGGAGTATCAGAAACAAACGGGGGAAGAGTTTGCTGGCTTAGTTGTTGACCCTAGATTGTAGGTATTAGTGAGACTTGGCTATCAGAATAAGACATACTAATTGGTATCGAGTGAAAAGGGTACACTATTTTTAGGAAGGAATAGAGAGGATAGGAGAGGAGGAGGGTATGCTGCTAATGATATCGGATGACTTGAATACAGTTAGAGTTGAGATCTATGATTGTGTAGTACTACTACTAACAGTATTTCATGTGGCAGTGAGTTTGAAGCCATCTAGTGTCAGGTGGAATCTAATAAGATCAATTACATAGTTGGGTGTTGTTACAGACCTGGTGGATCATAATGGGAGACTTTAATTATCCAAATATTGATTGGGTAGCAGTAGAATCTCATGAGAAGAATGAAAATGCATTTATTGAGCTGTTGCAGGACAACTTCCTCAAGAGCATGTGACAGCATGTATTGAGCTGTTGCAGGACAACTTCCTCAAGAGCATGTGACTGAATGTTCCATTCAGAAAAGGTTACATGCTGAACTACAAAGCAGGAAATTATAACCAACTGAGTAATATACTGAGTTCAGTGGAATGGGATCAGTTGATGAATGGGAAGACAATGCATGGGAAGCATTTGAACAATACTTAAATGATGCAATATCAGAGTGTGTCCTGAGAGTTTGAAGAATAAATAGGGTAGGAGTCAAATGGATGTGTAATCTTATTAACATTAACAGAAAGCAAAGTCTGAGTACTAAAGACAACAACTTTGGGATGAAAATATTACACTCTTCATATCTTATTGATGGTATAGGAAATTGATTACAGAAAATTGATGAAACTAGAGATCTGGGGGGGAAGGTAGATAGAGATTTGAAATTCAGAGGACATATTGCAAGAGTTGGGAAAATAGCTCAGAGGATTATTTGGATGCTGAAGAGCACATTCACAAGTAAAGATATTGAAGTTATTATCGCTCTTTATGGCTATGATTCGAACACATGTTAACTACTGTGCACATATTTGGTCACCTGCATTTCTTGGAGATCAAGAGATGGTGGAGAGAATTCAGAAACAAGTGACCATGCTGGTGACTGGTCTGGAATTTTCCTTATGAGGATAGATTAAGGGTGCAGGTTGCAGAGTTTTAGCTAACAGGTGGAGGAAAGAGGATATGATAGAACATTATAAGTTGCTAAAGGGATATTAATAGATTGACACAGAAGAAATTTTTCAATACATGTAAAGTAGGGGGGAAACCAAGGGAATTTTTTGCATGGAGAGTGGTGAATGAGTGGAATGGATTGCAGAGGTTGTTCTGCTGGCCCAGCAGTGAATAGGTTTAAGGAGATGTATGATAGGTATTGAGTTAATGGATAAAGAAGGTCTCCTGCGATGAGTCTCGACTCCATGGAGTGCCCATAGAAACAATAATAATAATAATGTCTACCTTATGTGGACCTAATTCCTCTGCTATCATCAGCAGTACCCCTCCCACCTTTCTTGTTCTTTCTGTCTGTGTGAAAAACACTGTACCCTTCTATTTCTATTCCAGTTAGCATATCAACTTCATTTAACCATGTTTCACTTATTCCAATGATTTTAGGGCAAATAAACTCAGTTAGTGAAACCATTTCATCTCCCTTATTTCTGATACTTGGCATTTGTAAGTAAACACAGCAGTTCACTTTTAGGTCTACTGGATAGAGTAGGTCTCCTGTGATTAGTCTTTACTCCATGGAATGCCCATAGAAATAATAACAATAATAATGTCAACCCTATGTGGACATAATTCCTCTGCTATCATCAGCAGTGCCCCTCCCTCCTTTCTTGTTCTTTCTGTTCATGTGAAAAACACTGTACCTGTCCATTTCTATTCCAGTTAGCATATCAACTTCATTCAACTGTGCTTCACTTATTCCAATGATTTTGGGGCGAATAAACTCAGTTAGTGAAACCATTTCATCTCCCTTATTTCTGATAATTCTGGCATTTATAAGTAAACACAGCAGTTCACTTTTAGATCTGTAACCAGTCCTGCCACTCCATAGCTCAGTTGGTATAGACGAAGCCCTTTGGTCAGAAAGACCTGGGTTTGATTCTCGTCAATGACGTGAGGTACCTTTATCTAATCTCTTTCTACTAAAGGTGAGTTAGCTGGTCTCATAAGGAGGTAGAGGGTTTTTCCCTTCTGGAAACTTGGGTTTTTCATCCCTCAAAACGGAGAAATCATCAAGAAGAACACACGCAATTTACAGATAAGAATACTTAGAGGCATAATGGTATTTACGATTAGGAAAGCTATTAAATGAAGGCTACTGATGGATGGATGGACGGACAAATCCTATCCAAGCCACTTGTTGGTTGTGACCTCCCTGCCATACCTGCACCTGCCCAATCACCTTTAGCACCTCTTGCCACATATACTATCTACCAGTAACTGTGCGGACGTTTTAGCAGTTTACAATTGATACCAGCAGGTGAACCCTAATATTGGGTATGTCCACTTTGTCTTTGATTACCTCCTGGACTCTTTGAGGGAGGCTTTCTATTCCGTTTCTATACTGATCATCCCCATACATTCACTATTACTTCCAACATTCAATCTTCCCATGCTATGTATACCTGTCCATTTGGGCTCCCTCCCATCTCCCTGCTCCTCTTGTATTTCCGTTCTCCTCTCTTCATATCTCACGCTACTACTGTTTCCATTGCCAAGTACTTCTGCCTCATCAATATCACTCTCCTGATCTTTCACTTCAACTCTTACTTCTGATCTCTTGCTTGCATCAGACAAACTGCATACATGAATTCTATCTAGCAACAATTTCTCCAGTGTGTGTACTCATTCCAAAACCATTAAAATGCAATCCATCACATCTATATAATTCCTTTCTTCCTTCAAATACATGCCATACCTCCATAAACTGTACTCCCTTCTCCTCATTCAGCTCAGGTGCTCCGTCTCATTACTTTCATACCTCAGCAACACAGTGACAACCTTTCCCACTATAATGTTATATTTCACTTGCCAGAATAACTTCCTATTTGCCTTTATATTCTCCTTATGTCTACTTAAATTATTTGTCTGCACAACCACGACTAATTCTCTTTATCGTCTCCATGAATCCTTTTATTCATGTCCTATACACAAATTATCTTGCTCATTCTCCCTCCTGGATAGCAGACCTTATAAACTCTCTCATTAACTAATCCTCTAATATTTGAATTATTTTCTTAGTTAAAGAAATTTCTTCATCCAATCTTTATTAGAAGTACACATAAAAGAGACAAATGTTCATTTTTAAGATTAGGGAAATTTAGCTTAAAGTTATCTTTTGATTCATCAAAAGTTATATCATATACAAAAATAAGAACTAGATCACAGGAATATTAAAAGATTAACAACATATCAGGTAAATAAAATTAATATTAATAAAAACAAATATCTTTATTATTATTATTATTCAGGCCTCCATGGAGTCAAAAGACTCATCGTGGGAGGTCCTTCCTAAGAAACACAAAGTCTATCAAGACTCATTGAGAGGAGGTCCCCACCTAAGAAACACAAAGTCTATCATACCACTCCTTGAACTCATTGACCGTTCTCGCTCTCACCACTCCATCAGGCAATGCATTCCATGGTTCAACCACCCTCCATGCAAAGAAACCACTCCTCACCCTCTTGCTCACAGTTTCCTTTCGTAAGTTCCAGGGAAGGCCTCTTGTCATCACTCCTTCCTGCTATTCAATAGAGTGAAAGAACTCCCCAGTGTCAACTCTGTAACCACCTCTCAACAGTTTAAAAGTCTCAATCATATCACCTCTACTTCTTCTATTCACCAAACTCTGCAGTCCACATTCCCTCAACCGATCCTCATAACTGTCATTGTACAGTCCTGAAACCATCTTTGTTATTTGCCTTTGTACCCTTTCCACAGTTAATTAATCCCCTTCAAATCCCAGGGACCAAATATGAGAACAATAGTCTAAGTGTTGTCTAATCAGAGACTTATACAACGGAATGATAACCCTTGTATCTCAGCAGGTCATTCTCCTTCTCATTATTGCAGCAATCGTCTGTGTTACATTCACCACCTTTGCAATATGTTCCCTAAATTTCAGGTTTCTTTTAATCATCAACCCCAGATCTCTTGTCTCCCCCTACTCCCTCCAGTATAACTCCTCCCATAGAATATGCAGCATCCCATCGATGTTTCCCAAACCTCAAGACCTTACATTTTGCTGCATTAAACCGACCCCCTCCCCCATTCATTTGCCCATCTATCTAGCTTATTTAAATCCTCTTGCAGGGCTACCACATCTGCAGTATTAATAATAATCCTTCCCAGCTTCGCATCATCCGCAAACAACTGAATATACCCTTGCAGTCCACTGGCAATGTTATTGATATAAAGGTTAAACAGTACAGGTCCTAGTACTGAGCCCTGTGGGACCCCACTTGTAACCCTTTGCCTCCTTGAAACTGCTCCACCATACACAACTCTCTGATACCTATCAGACAGCCAATCCTAAATCCAGTTGACCAATCTGACATCCAGAACCATGTGTTGCAACTTAAATATCAGCTTATCATGTGGCAGCCTGTCAAATGCCTTCGCTAAGTCTAAGAAAATTGCAGTATATGCCTTTCCCTCATCTAATGTTCTTGTAACTTTATCATAAAAGGCTAGCATATTGCTTAAACAAGAGCGCCCTTTCACAAATCCATGTTGACTCTCACAGATAACATTACCCTCATCTGCCCAATGCTGAATACCGTCCCTCACTACTTTCTCCAAGATCTTAACAACTACTGATGACACACAGACAGCCTATAATTAGACACTTCCAGTCTGTTACCACCCTTATGCAATAGCACTATCTTACCTTCCTTCCATTCCTTGGGCACCTTTGCCGAAGCTAGACTTTCACTGAAAAGCCAGGTTAAAGGCACTGTCAGTTCCTTAGCACATTCTCTCAAAACTCGTGGTAAAATACCATCCAGTCCCACAGCTTTACTGACATCCAGAGTACTCAGTATCTGAAACACACTCTCCTCCTGTACCTCTGAACCTCGAACCAGCCCTATCCTTCTAGCATTAAAACTGACTCCTCTAGGATGAAATACTCCAATAAAGTGTTCATTGAACAATTCCACTATATCCTCTGCATCAGTCACTCTATTCCCATTTTTATCCCACAATATCATTCTTCACAGTCATTTCTCCTACTACTGGCCACATAGTTAAACAATTCCCTAGGATTTTCTTTGGATCTTAGGGCCAATCTCCTCTCATATTCCAGTTTCACTTTCCTTACCACACTAGTCATTCTTCTGGCCTGTGTCTTATATTCTTCATGCATCTTCTCTTCACCTGTCTCCTTATATCTCTTCCATAGCCTCTTTTTTGCATGCAATTCCTGTTTAATATTGGTTGTCATCCACTTTACTCCAAATTGTGTCCTCTTCTTCACTCGTGGTAAATAACTTACCATTGCTGCTAACAAATATTCTTTCACAATTTCCCACGCACTAATGATATCCCGGCCTTCCAATTCCTTCCACCATGAAACTTCCCAAAGTTGACGTCTAAGACTATTATAATCACCTGCATTATAATTCCACATAAGTTCCCGTCTCTTTGATACTCCTGTATGTCTATTCATTTTCCAAGTCAAAACCATATGGTCACTCTCTCTCCAACTGGTGGGAGAGATGTCAACTCAGTTATTATCAACTCTTTTGATGCTACAACCAAATCCAAAACTCTTGAACCTCTTGTTCCCTCTGTTACATGTTGAGTAACAGAGGGAACAAGAGGGAACAAATGACAAAAGACATTTGTCCCTCATGAATTCTAGAATGTCAAATGCCTTCGCTAAGTCTAAGAAAATGGCAGTATATGCCTTTCCCTCATCTAATGCTCTTGTAACTTTATTATAAAAGGTTAGCTTATTGCTAAAACAAGAGTACCCCTTCACAAATCCATGTTGACTCTCACAGATAACATTACCCTCATCTGCCCAATGCTGTATATGGTCCTTCACTATTTTCTCCAAGATCTTACTAACTACTGATGACACACAAACTGGTCTATAATTAGACACTTCCAGTCTGCTACCGCCCTTATGCAATGGCCCTATCTTACCTTCCTTCCATTCCATTGGCACCTTTCCAGTAGCCAGACTTTCATTGAAAAGCCAGGTCAAAGGCACTGTCAGTTCCCTAGCACATTCTCTCAAAAATCGTGGTGAAATACCATCCAGTCCCACAGCTTTACTGACATTCAGAGTACTCAGTATTTGAAACACACCCTCCTCCTGTATCTCTAAACTTTGAACCTGCCCTATTCCTCTAGCATTAAAACTGACTCCTCCAGGATGAAATACTCCAATAAAGTGGTCATTGAACAATTCTACTATGTCCTCTGCATGAGTCACTCTATTCCCATTTTTATCCCACAATATCATTCTTCCACAGTCATTTCTCCTCCTAATGGCCACAAGAAGGAGGAGAGGTGATATGAGTGAGACTTTTAAACTAAAGGTTGAACTGGGGAGTTCTTTTGCTTGATGAAACAGGGGGAAGGAGCAAGGACAAGGGACCATCCCTGGAAGTTATGAAAGGAAGCTGTGAGCAAGAGAGTTAAGAGTGGTTTCTTTGCATAGAGGATGGTTGAACTGTGAAATGCATCGCCTGATAGAGTGGTGAGAGCACGAATAGTCAATGAGTTCAATGAATGGTATGACAGACTTTGTGTTTTCTAGGAGGGGGCCTCCCACGATAGGTCTTTTGACTGCATGGAGGTCTGGATAATAACAGTAATAACTAGCATTGACAAGTATACACATCAAGTTTGCCATGAATGTGAAGTGGCAGGCTACCACAATTCCTTGAAGTATTCAGTATCTGTAGATCTGTGTGTTCAAGGGGCTGATTTGCCTGTTTTAAAGGATGAAAAAACCCAAGTTTCCAGGATAAAAATAACCTTCACCTCCATATAAGATCGGCTGACTTACCTTTAGTTGAAAAATCTAATAAAGGTTTTTCATGTCATAAATGGGAAATGAAACCCAGGTCTTTCTGACCAAAAGGTTCATCTATACTGACTGAACAACAGAAACTATCAGACTTGAAAGGAAACTAACCTGGCCTTCACAATGTCACAAAACATTTACATATAAAATAATTGATCCTTAGATCTCACTTATTACTAAAAAATGCAAACTGGCATTACAGCTATGAACATAGAATAGAGCAATGTTCATGCAATGCCTGGGTAGCTCAGTGGAAGTGGTTTATGCATTCTCTGTGCTAGGTCACATGAAGATAGATTTAAGTTCAAGTCTAGTTGCCAACTATTTCTAAGACTTTTTTTGACTGGTTCCCAAGTTAGTTGATCCCTGGCATGGGCAAGGTTTTTTCCTCCTGGAAACTCAGGTTTTTCATCCTGCAAACTCAAGAAAATCAACCTAGAAGCCACACTATTTCAGTCAATAACATATCGTGTTAGTTACCAAGAGATGGCAGCACTTATTTGCCAATCTCCTCATCAGCTGCTTATTATAATTAGTGATTATGATCGCTGATTGGCTACCAATGACAATGGAACTGCCCACTCAGTCTCCAAAAGCTAGATAACATTTAAAGGCTTGCCTACTCCCTATGAGGGAATAAAAGATATTAGCTGAGCAATGTTCAGGTATTCAGAAATTATGTAAGTTAAAAAATTTACATAATGAGATTTAAGCACCTTGTTTAGGCAAAAAAAAAATGTAAGATTAAAAATAATTACCAAATAAAGAAATACTTACTACACAACAACAAAGGAATACAATGATAAAACCAACAAGAGCCCCAGCAGTCCCAACAATCCATACTAAACGAATGAAAAAAATCACTCCAAAAATATTCTGTATACATGGTAAATAAACTCCAGCAATTGTACCGAGATTAGCTTTCTAAAATAAAAAATAAAAAATGAAAAAAATAAGTCACTATTATTTTAAATAATGGTACATTAAAAATGTAGTATAAATCTTACTAAGGTAATTACTTACTCACATACAATAAGCATCAAATTACAAATATTTAATGTAAAGTAAAAGAGTGTTGAGGGAAAATAATGAAACTAAGATAGTCATGCTGAATAGCACAGAAAATGAGGCAGTGAATGATGCTTGTTTGGATTTAAATGAAGTTATGAGTGGTACAATATATGGTGATTCTATGATTACGGGTATTTAGAGCAGTATGCCTGAGGAGTGCTTGGCTGGTGGAACAATAGAGAGAGTGACTTTAGTAATAAAGAGAGGGTATGATGCAGAAAACATAGTTATGGTGAGTACAAACGACCTGAGCGGTTGTATTAATCGGGTAGCAAAAGATTTAAGAACATTGTTAGATATCGTGAAGAAGAAAAGCGTCAATGGGAGGATAGTGTGTGTGTGTTGCCTCGTTTTGACAATTATGAGTTAAGTAGACGAGCGATGATAATGAATGATACAAAATGTGCAAAAAAAAAAAGAGGTCTGCAATTTGTTGATGTCTGGAGTGTGTTTGAAGGAAAAAGACAGCTATATGCAAGAGATGGGTTGCATCTGAACATAGAAGGTCATAAGCGAATGAAGAAGTTACTGTTTTCTGAATATGCCGAAGTAATTGGGCAGGGAAACTCAAATTGCGAAGGTTGAGTGTAAGAGGGAGAAACTTATGCAGTGAATGTATATTTGTTCATCCTTTTTTGTGGAATAAATTCCAGAATAGAGTGGATAAAAATCGGCATGGGACTACTGAAATTAGTGACATGTATATCAGTTCTGTAGCTGGTACAAGAACTAAACACATTGCTAAGGTGTCCAAGATTGCACATAGGATGACTTGGTTATTGAAGAACACGCTTATATCCAGAGATAAAGAGGTTATTATTCCCCTTTATAAGAACATATTGCAGGGGAAAGATGTTAGCAGTGCATTGGATAAAATCAGCAGGTATCTGAGGAAGGCAATATCAGAATGTATTCCCACACAGGAAGACAAACAAGGTAGGCGTTAGATGGATGATTAGTAGTATCAAGCTTGATATGCTAAAAAAGAAATTATTATGGAGAATTTACAAGCAGAAAGGTGATCGGTACACCTATGAGTAGTACAAGGCTCAAGCTAGGAAGGTTACTAGCATAGTAAGAAAATCTAAATCAGATTATGAGAAGACCATAGCCAAAGTGATCAAGGGTAATCCCAAAGAGTTCTTCTGCTATATGGCAAATAAAAGGAAGAATGACTTTGGAAGGATAACCTTAGTGGGTGCTGATGGTATTGAGGTGACCAATTCAGATGCAATAGTAGAGTTTCTGAATGATCACTTTTCAAAAGTCTATCACCCAATTGAAGTTAAGAAATCAGAGGTACTTAGTATATTGCAGAATTTAAATGTAAACACTGCTGTAGGTTTAGATGGAATATCAGCTCGGGTGTTACGTGAATGTGCAAAGGAAATGTCAACGCCTCTTACTTGGTTATTTAACTTAAGTTTGAACCTGGTATGGTCCCTAGGGGAATGGAAGGAAGGCAAAGTAATTCCTATGCATAAAGGTGGCTCTAAGACTGCAGTAGTTAATTACAGACTAATCACCATCTTGGGAGTGGTGGTAAAAGTATTGGAAAAGTTGGTTAAAGACAGAATTCAAAAATGGGTGGATCAGAATATGATACTCTATATAGGCCAACATGATTTTGTTAAAGGTCAGTCCTGCCTTAGCAATTTATCAACTTTTTATAATAGAATGACATCTGAGTTGGACAAAAGAAATGGCTACAGAGTGGTACTTCTGGATTTTGTTAAGGCTTTTGACAGGATACCCCATGGAATACTGTTGTGCAAATTGGAACAGATGGGAATGGATACTAAACTGGTGATATGGATAAGAGAATGGCTCAGGGAGAGATACCAGAAAGTGGTGTATGGATGAGCAGAGTCCAGGATGAGGCAAGTGACCAGTGGTGTGCCTCAGAGCTCTGTGCTTGGTCCGTTATTGTTTAATTTGTACATAAATGATATAGGAAATGGCTTGAAGGGAGATATTCAGTTGTATGCTGATGATGCAAAGTTGGGTAGTGCAATAAAAAAAAAAATCAAGCTGATGTTGAGAGTTTGCAGGATGATTTAAATAAGCTTGCGAAATGGGCAAAAGGTAATGGATGTCAGTTCAATGTGGAAAAGTGTAAAGTTATGCATTTTGGGATTTAAAAGATTACCAGCTGTGTACTACATTGATGGAACGGTACTCCAAGAGACTGATCAGGCTAGGGACTTGGAGGTGTTGGTGGATAGGGAGATGAAGTTCAGCGGACACATTGCTAAGGTGTCCAAGATTGCACATGGGATTACTTGGTTATTGAAGACCACACTAACATCCAGAGATAAAGAGGTTATTATTCCCCTTTATAAGGCATTGATACTTCCACATCTGGGTTACTGTGCTCAAGTCTGGTTACCTGGATTCCTTGGAGATGAGAAGGTTGTGGAGAGGGTTCGGAGGAGAGCGACTAAGTTGGTGGGTGATGTAAAAAATGCTCCCTACATTGATAGATTGAGAACTTTTGGAATGCAGAGGTTGGTTGATAGGCAAAGAAGAGGGGATGTGATAGAAACATTTAAATTACTAAAAGATGGTTATAAGATTGATGCAGGGGAAATATTTCAGCTGTGTGATTGTGATGGAAGAACAAGAGGTCACCTGGAATTTAAGGAAAAATGTGGTTAACAAGGGTGTGAGAAAACTAGATTTTTCACTGGGAGGGTGGTGAATGAGTGGAATGCATTGCTGATTCAGTTGCGAGTTCTTCATCTGTAAATGAATTCAAGAAGCGATATGATAGATACTGTTTTGATAGTTTGGGTCTCCCGCGATGAGTCTACTGACTCCATGGAGATACCTGTAATAATAATAATAATAAATAATAATAATAATAATGTATAATTACACAAATTCAAAAATCAGTTCTTGCAATGGAAATAGTTTTTGTTCATATTAAGAAAGTAAGGTTTAAATTAAAGATGCCAAGAAATTACATTCTCGGTTTTTATCCAAGTGTAAGCAAACAAAGTTTGCACGTGAAGTAACTTCCCGACTGGGCAACTCATATATAGAGGCTAAGGACTTTGCATCACTTGCCATAGTATTCCATAATGCAGTGGTTCTTAACCTGGGTGGTAGTGCCCCCTGGGAGAGCTGTGAACTCTGAGGGGGCAGTAAGCGTTATAATACTACTAATATAATAAAAGCAAAAAATTCTGTATTTAATCTAGCATCCCTATTGATATTGTATGTTTGGCTACACTGTTCAGAATATTGTAGGTCTGGAAATACTATTCAAATTTATTTGTTACGTATTTTTTAGAATTTTTACATTGAAAGTTAAGTAACTGGGCAACTTTTTGGTCTGAATTTTCTACATTGAAAATAATTAATTTGGGCTATTTTTAGCAGAATCCACTACTTTTATAAGTTTTATCTGCTACTTTTCTTAATGCATATCTGACAACCCTGGTTTGCAGCCTACATCTAGCTCATGGCATCTTGTAGCACACTTCGCCCATTAAAGCAAAGGTTGGTCGATTGATTTGCAAAATGCAGGCAGTTGGAGGAAATAAGTACATTAGAAATATCGATATCCGACTTTGTTGCTCCAGGAACGGGGAATGAATGTAGGAAGACAAGTAGTATGATAGGAGAGAATGAAAAAAAGATATATATGAATGAGAAAATAATAGTTGATAGTGTGGAAGGTGTGAGTGACTGTGAAAGTTTAAGAGATGGTTTTGTTTGGGATAGTGAATTTAGATTAAGAGTGACTGACCTGCAGAGGGAGATAGATGAGTTGAAAGAGGAGGTGGAATGTCTTGTGAATGAGAGCAGAAGTATGAAAGATAAGATTAGGAGAATGGAAGAGATAAATGCAAGGCGAATCAGAGTAGGAGAGAGAGATATGGGGTTGCTAGAAGGGGAGAGAATGGAAACAGTAGAAGAGAGGAAATGAGAGAGAGGTATGGGAATGCTAGCAGACGAGAGGATGGAAACAGTAGGAGAGACGGAATGAGAGAGAGATATGGAAGTGCTGGAAGTGGAGAAAATGGAAACAGTAGGAGAGAGGGAATGAGAGAGATGTATGGGAGTGCTAGAAGAGGAGAGAATGGAAACAGTAGGAGAAAGAGGTATGGGAATGCTAGAAGAGAGAATAGCAGTAGAGGAGAGGGAATGAGAGAGACCTATGGGAATGAAAGAAGAAGAGGGAATGGAAACAATAGGAGAGAGGGAATGGTAAGAGGTATAATGTATGGTGACTCAATGATCCGTGGTGTTCAAGATAGGATGAGTGAGGAGTGTTTTCCAGGAGGAACAATAGAAAGGGTGGCTATGGCAATTAAGAGAGGTGAAAGGGTGGATGAGATGATTGTGATGGTAGGAACGAATGACTTGAGTGGTAATGTAAGTCAGTCAGTGAGAGATATGAGATTTTTGCTTGAGACAGTGCAGAAGAAGACAGAGAGAGGGAAAATAGTGTGCCTGTTGCCTACGTATGATAATGATGAGCTGAGCAGAAGAGCGGTGATATTGAATGGCATAATAGCGAGAATGTGTGACAAGAGAGGACTGGTATATGTGGATGCTTGAAGTGCGTTTGAGGAAAGAGAGGATTTGTATGCGAGAGACTATTTACATTTGAATGAGGAAGGACGTAGGCATCTGGAGAGATTGCTGTTCTGAACGAGTCAGTGTGTCCCAGGGAGGATGATAGCAGGGGTGGCCTCTTGTGGGAATGGATACTTGGGAGAAGGGAGACGATGTCAGGTAACACTGAGCCCAGTGGAGTCTAGAAGGGATAATGCTGGGTATAGAAACAATGGATTTATATGCTTTATACTAATGTCAGGAGTATCCGGAATAAGGGAGTGGAATTGGTGGCTCAGATAGCATCAGCCTGGCCAAAAATTATTGCGATCACTGAGACGTGGTTGACAGAAGGGGATATAACAACAGGAATAGAAGTCACTGGGTATAGCATTTTTCGTCAGGATAGGAGGGGAAAGCGTGGTGGTGGGGTACTGCTTATGATAAGTGATGACCTATGTCCTCTAAGAGTGGAGGCTTTGGAAGGAAGTGAGAAATGATTTTGAGAGCATATGGTGTGAGGTAGAGGTAGGCAAGACAGGATATTTAGTGGGGTGTTGCTACAGACCCAGGAGTACAGAGGATGGGGATTAGGAGATGTTTAGACAGCTAAGTTTGGCAAGTGCAAGAAGAATGATTGTTATGGGATATTTTAACTACAGTAGTATAAATTGGAGAGAGGAAGATGCATGTAGCAATAGGGGAATGGAATTTCTAGAATTCTTGAGGGACAAATGTCTTTTGTCATTTGTTCCCTCTTGTTCCCTCTGTTACTCAACATGTAACAGAGGGAACAAGAGGTTCAAGAGTTTTGGATTTGGTTGTAGCATCAGAAGAGTTGATAATAACTGAGTTCACATCTCTCCCACCAGTTGGAGAGAGAGTGACCATATGGTTTTGACTTGGAAAATGAATAGACATGCAGGAGTATCAAAGAGACGGGAACTTATGTGGAATTATTATGCAGGTGATTATAATAGTCTTAGACGTCAACTTCGGGAAGTTTCATGGCGGAAGGAATTGGAATGCCGGGATATCATTAGTGCGTGGGAAATTGTGAAAGAATATTTGTTAGCAGCAATGGTAAGTTATATACCACGAGTGAAGAAGAGGACACAATTTGGAGTAAAGTGGATGACAAACAATATTAAACAGGAATTGCATGCAAAAAAGAGGCTATGGAAGAGATATAAGGAGACAGGTGAAGAGAAGATGAATGAAGAATATAAGACACAGGCCAGAAGAATGACTAGTGTGGTAAGGAAAGCGAAACTGGAATATGAGAGGAGATTGGCCCTAAGATCCAAAGAAAATCCTAGGGAATTGTTTAACTATGTGGCCAGTAGTAGGAGAAACGACTGTGGAAGAATGATATTGTGGGATAAAAATGGAAATAGAGTGACTGATGCAGAGGATATAGTGGAATTGTTCAATGAACACTTTATTGGAGTATTTCATTCTAGAGGAGTCAGTTTTAATGCTAGAAGGATAGGGCTGGTTCGAGGTTCAGAGGTACAGGAGAAGAGTGTGTTTCAGATACTGAGTACTCTGGATGTCAGTAAAGCTGTGGGACTGAATGGTATTTCACCACGAGTTTTGAGAGAATGTGCTAAGGAACTGACAGTGCCTTTAACCTGGCTTTTAAATGAAAGTCTAGCTTTGGCAAAGGTGCCCAAGGAATGGAAGGAAGGTATTGCATAAGGGTGGTAACAGACTGGAAGTGTCTAATTATAGGCTGTCTGTGTGTCATCAGTAGTTGTTAAGATCTTGGAGAAAGTAGTGAGGGATGGTATACAGCATTGGGCAGATGAGGGTAATGTTATCTGTGAGAGTCAACATGGATTTGTGAAAGAGTGCTCTTGTTTAAGCAATATGCTAGCCTTTTATGATAAAGTTACAAGAACATTAGATGAAGGAAAGGCATATACTGCAATTTTCTTAGACTTAGCAAAGGCATTTGACAGGCTGCCACATGATAAGCTGATATTTAAGTTGCAACACATGGTTCTGGATGTCAGATTGGTCAACTGGATTCAGGATTGGCTGTCTGATAGGTATCAGAGAGTTGTGTATGGTGGAGCAGTTTCAAGGAGGCAGAGGGTTACAAGTGGGGTCCCACAGGGCTCAGTACTAGGACCTATACTGTTTAACCTTTATATTAATAACATTGCCAGTGGACTGCAAGGGGATATTCAGTTGTTTGCGGATGATGCGAAGCTGGGAAGGATTATTATTAATACTGCAGATGTGGTAGCCCTGCAAGAGGATTTAAATAAGCTAGATAGATGGGCAAATGAATGGGGGAGGGGGTTGGTTTAATGCAGCAAAATGTAAGGTCTTGAGGTTTGGGAAACATCGATGGGATGCTGCATACTATATGGGAGGAGTTATACTGGAGGAAGTAGGGGGAGACAAGAGATCTGGGGTTGATGATTAAAAGAAACCTGAAATTTAGGGAACATATTGCAAAGGTGGTGAAAGTAACACAGAGGATTTCTGCAATAATGAGAAGGACAATGACCTGCAGAGATAAAAGGGTTATCATTCCGTTGTATAAGTCTCTGATTAGACAACACTTAAACTATTGTTCTCATATTTGGTCCCCAGGATTTGAAGGGGATAAATTAGCTGTGGAAAGGGTACAAAGGCGGATAACAAAGATGTACAAAGATAACAGGACTGTACCATGTTAGTTATAAGGATCGGCTGAGGGAATATGGACTGCAGAGTTTGGTGGATAGAAGAAGGAGAGGTGATATGATTGAGACTTTTAAACTGTTGAGAGGTGGTTACAGGGTTGACACTGGGGAGTTCTTTCACTTTGTTGAACAGCAGGAAGGAGTGATGACAAGAGGCCATCCCTGGAAGTTACGAAAGGAAACTGTTTGCAAGAGGGTGAGGAGTGGTTTCTTTGCATGGAGGGTAGTTGAACCATGGAATGTATTGCCTGATGGAGTGGTGAGAGAGAGAAAAGTAAATGAGTTTAAGGAGTGGTATGATAGACTTTGTGTTTCTTAGGTGGGGACCTCCCCTCGATGAGTCTTTTGATCCAGGGCCTGAATAATAATAATGATAAAAATAATGATTATTATTTATTGACTTATTGCTGATATTTCGCTGGTGTTATAACCAGTATCTCCAGAGCACAAAACACAGTTTTTCACAGTATGCGAGACTACAACAACATGATGTAATAGTGGGACTAGTTTGAAAAATTGTAGCAACAACACAAAGACTAAGGTCCTAATTAGGCGCCCTCTGTGCAAAAAAAAAAAAAAAACAGAGAGAGAGAGAGAGAGAAAGCAGGTATTAGTTATTTTTGTAATAGATTTCAAGGTGTGATATGAACACAGATGATTAAGAAAATAACTATTTATTAACTTAAAAGCTAATATTTCGCTGGTATTATATCCAGCATCTTCAGGGCACACAACACAAGCTTCGTTACAAATGCAAAATGCAAAAATTGTAGCAACAACACAAAGACTAAGGTCCTAATTAGGCGCCCTCTATGCAAAAAAAAAAAAAAAACAGAGAGAGAGAGAGAAAGCAGGTATTAGTTATTTTTGTAATAGATTTCACGGTGTGATATGAACACAGATGATTAAGAAAATAACTATTTATTAACTTAAAAGCTAATATTTCGCTGGTATTATATCCAGCATCTTCAGGGCACACAACACAAGCTTTGTTACAAATGCAAAATAACCACAATCCGGTGTAACGGTGGGGCTAGTAAAAGTAATTGAAGCATGCAACACAAGACTAAAGTCCTAATATGGCGCCATCTAGGTTTAAAAAAAAAAATTAGCTTTTAAGTTAATAAATAGTTATTTTCTTAATCATCTGTGTTCATATCAAACCGTGAAATATATTACAAAAATGTCTGACAAACACATAAGCCTCTCCATGCATATAAATATTCTTCACGGAGATAACATCGTACGTAAGGCATGACAATATGGTAAGTGGAAAGTAAAATTGGCACGGCAACTGAACAGGTTAGCCATCTTAAAAAGGTGCCGAGATACCAATTTGATACCAAATTGTATGAAAATTAGGAACAAGTTTCACTCGGCCAAAGCCCAACGTATTTATAAAAGGGCGAGTTTAGCACTCTGACAAACACATAAGCCTCTCCATGCGTATAAATATTCTTCACGGAGATAACATCGTACGTAAGGCATGACAATATGGTAAGTGGAAAGTAAAATTAGCACGGCAACTGAACAGGTTAGCCATCTTAAAAAGGTGCCGAGATACCAATTTGATACCAAATTGTATGAAAATTAGGAACAAGTTTCACTCGGCCAAATCCCAACGTATTTATAAAAGGGCGAGTTTAGCACTATTATGAGAACAGGTATATGCTACTTGCCAAGAACTTTCAAAAATAAATTCCTCATCTGTGTACTACGTGATATATTATCGGACATTTTGAACCCGGAGCTATGGGATATCTTGGGATATATAGAATCTCCGATTGGACTGCCAATAAAGAATTCGCTAAAGTTAAAAACCGACACTGGAACTACGCAGCAGCCATAATTTCATCAAGATAGCAGTGTTGTGAACCTATCATCGACAACCTTATCCAAAGAGGTCACGAGTGCATTAAGTCTTGGACACAATTTTGCCTTTACTCCTAAAATTGTGCCTAAAACCAAAATAATGGCTTCCGTTGAACGCGGGATTTACTACTTGCCTCCAGCTATAGCCAATAATATTAGGTTAGACGTGGCCAATATCCTTATCCATTCTAAGCCTCCCAAAAATAATATCTCACATAAAGAAATAATAGCTCTAAAAGAACTATGCAATAATAACCACATTACAATAACAAATTCAGAGAAAGGTAACGCCACTGTAGTAATGGATACAACAGAATATGAAAGCAAAATGCATACACTGCTCCAAGACCGGTCTACATATCAAATCATAAATCGAGATCCCACCAACTCTCAAAAGAATAAGGTGTGCAAGTTATTGAACAAAGTCACTTCCTAGCCAAAAGAAATTGTCAAAAAACTCAAACCCTTGTACGTTAAAACACCCAGAATATATGGTGCTCCTAAAATACACAAACAAGATACACCTTTGCGTCCTATTGTAGATAGTATAAACAGTCCTACATATAAACTAGCTAAACATTTAGCCAAATTACTAACCACTTACATAAACAATTCTTCCTCTTTTGTTAAAAATTCTACCCACCTAAAAAGTATTTTAGAAAACCACACCTTAAATAGTTCAGACCTAATGGTGAGTTTTGATATCACCTCATTATTCACTAATGTACCACTGATTGAAACACTTAACTTACTAAATTCACAATTTCCCCCAGATATATTTCGGCTATTTAAATTCACAGTACAGGCAGGTTATTTTACTCGGAAAGGGAAAATATACAAACAATTAGATGGGACAGCTATGGGTTCGCCCCTTTCTCCCCCCTTAGCCAATTTCTACATAGAACATCTGGAAAAATTAGCTATCAACACAGCCACTCTCAAACCTAGTCTCTGACTACGCTATGTTGATGATGTGTTCGCTATTTTGCCACATGGCCCAAACACATTGAATACATTTTTAGTGCATCTAAATAGCCAGCACTCTAAAATCCACTTTACAATGGAACTAGAAGCCAATGACTGCCTACCTTTCCTGGACACATTGATCACACGTCTTCCAGAAGGTTCCTTATCATTTTTGGTTTATAGAAAACCCACACATACAGGGAGATACTTACACAAACAATCACACCATCACCCTTCTCAACAATATGATATCTTAACAATACTAACCCACAGAGCTAGAGCAATCTGTTCCAATGACATTGCTCTCACTGCTGAACTTTCTCACCTACGACACACCTTCTTAACCAATGGTTATAATCCCCATAAAATAGATAACATCCTAAATGCTACCCAGAAATCCCTTCTATCTACCACAGAAGACTACGACAAAACTATCACCATCCCATACATTAAAGGCATCTGAAAAGATATCTAGGGTGCTTAACAAACACCAACTACGCACAGTATTTAAACCTTATGTAAAATTAGCAACTCTCATCCGTTCACCTAAGGACAAATGCACTCCTTTATCACATCCAGGAGTCTATGAAGTGCCCTGTTCTTGTCATCGAGCCTACTACGGACAGACAGGAAGAATTGTGGACATCCGCCTCAGTGAACACAAAAAATATATCCGGCACTTTTGCTATGGCAAGTCGGTTCTGGCAGACCATGCTTTGGATACCCCAGCACACAGGATCAATTGGAAAAAAACAAAAGTACTGCACAGAAGCTTATACAAGCCAGAAAGATTGTTCCTGGAATCAACAGAAGCTTTAAAACATACTCCAAACCTTAACAAGTATGGCTATATAAACCTACCAAAGATTTGGGAGACAGTCATCTTAAGACCAAATTAATATTTATTACTTTTATTTTATTTCATTTTTTCAAACTTTCTAAGACTATCGACTACTATTTCAAAACTTGGAATTTTTTTTTTTATTTTAAACCTAGATGGCGCCATATTAGGACTTTAGTCATGTGTTGCATGCTGCAATTACATTTACTAGCCCCTACTGTTACACCGGATTGTGGTTGTTTTGCATTTGTAACAAACTTTGTGTTGTGTACTCTGAAGATGCTGGATATAATACCAGCGAAATATTAGCTTTTAAGTTAATAAATAGTTATTTTCTTAATCATCTGTGTTCATATCAAACCGTGAAATCTATTACAAAAATGTCTGATGAACACATAAACCTATCCACAGGTATTAGTTATGTCTTAAGATGACTGTCTCCCAAATCTTATGCAAATTTATAGCCATATTTGTTAAGATTTGGAGTATGTTTTAAGGCTTCTGTTGCTTCTAAGAACAATCTCTCTCTCTCTCTGACTTGTAAAAGCTTCTGTGCAGTACGTTTGTTTTCTTCCAGCTGATCCTTTGTGCAGAGGTATCCAAATCATGGTCTGCTAGGCCCGACTTGCCATAGCGATAGTGCTTAATCACACGTATTCCAGATGGTTCCTTATCATTCTCAGTTTTTAGAAAACCCACACATACAGGGAGATATTTATACAAACAATCACACCATCACCCTTCAGAACAGTATGGTATCTTAAAAATGCTAGGTCTGACTTGCCATAGCGATAGTGCCTAATCACACATCTTCCAGATGGTTCCTTATCATTCTCAGTTTTTAGAAAACCCACACATACAGGAAGATATTTACATAAACAATCACACCATCACCCTTCTCAACAGTATGGTATCTTAAAATGTTAACCAACAGAGCCAGAACAACCTATACCAATGACAATGCTCTTGCTGCTGAACTGGCTCACTTATGCCACACCTTCTTAGCCAATGGCTATAATCTCCATAAGATAGACAAAATACTAAATGTTCCCAAGAAACCCCTCCCGCTATCCACTATGTAGAACTACAATAAAACAAACAGACCGTTTGTCAAATTAGCAACTCTCATTCATTCCCACCCAAGGACAGCATCTCTCCTTTATCACATCCAGGAGTCTACGAAGTACCCTGCTCATGTGATCAAGCTTTACTATGGTCAAACAGGAAGAACTGTGAACATAAAAGATACATCTGGTACTATCGCTATGGCAAGTCGGGCCTAGCATACCATGCTTTGGATACCCCTGCACACAAGATCAACTGGAAGAAAACAAAAGTACTGCAGAGAAGCTTTTACACATCAGAGAGATTGTTCTTAGAAGCAACAGAAGCCTTAAAACATACTCAGAATCTTAACAAATATGGCTATATAAATTTGCCTAAGATTTGGGAGACAGTCATCTTAAGACATAACTTGTACCTGCTTTCTCTCTCTCTCTGCTTTTTTTTTTTTTTTTTTTTTTTTTTTTTACATAGAGAGTGCCTAATTAGGACTTTAGTCTTTGTGTTATTGCTACAATTTTCAAACTACTATTTTTCAAAGTCACAACTTACAACATTACTGACCTAAGGGCTGAAGCAAATGCTTTTCATATTCTCCGCTATCTGGAGAGAAACTTTATGAGCTAATTGCTCGCCCTGAGTGGGCTTGAAGATTAGTCCTCAGTATTGTAGTTTAGGATGTCTTTTGGTCTTTTATGTTTGAAATAATCCGTTGTGTCATAATCCGCAGCCAGTTGAGTCAGTTTGTTAGGGTGCACAGATGCTTTTGAGAAGAATTTGGTTGCTATAGTCTGCATGAAAGTGTAAATATAGGGGACATTTGTGTCCCAATGAAGTTGCACAGTTCGTACGAACCATGGGGTGTTCAGGATCATTCTGAGACACCCATCTTGCACAGGTTGCAACTTAAGAATATTGGTATTAGCGGTATGGCTCCAGGCCAGAGAAGCGTAGGTGAGTATTGGATGAACCATCAATTTATATATGAGTAGTTTGATTCTGGTGCTCAGCTTACTATTCCTGTTAATTAGTGGATAGAGTTGGGCTATGATTTTTGACGTTTTTACACAGAGAGTCTTGATATGGAAGCTGAAAGTCAGTTTTCTGTCTAATAGTACGCCAAGATATTTGATCTCAGTTAGCCATGGAATTTTTGTGTTAAATAGGAGGATGTCTCCTTTAAGAAGCATTAATCTTCTGGAGAACAGCACAGCTATGCTGGTCTGAGGATTCACTTGGAGTCGCCATTTGGCGAAATATTGTTCGATTAGCAATAGGTTTTCCTGTAGTTTCTTGATGACTAGGTACGGCTTTTAAAGATCTGGCTAATATCGCTGTATCATCTTCATACAGGGCTTTGATTGATGACAATGGGTTGTTTGGGATATCATACATGTATATGGAAAACAGTATCGGTGCCAGTAAGGATCCTTGTGGGACTCCAGCCACGATGCGTTTTTGTGTTGAAACTGTATGGCACATCCTAACTTGCATGCGTTTATCTTGAGGTATGACTTGATTAGATGAATCATTCCCATTGGTATTCCAGTTGATACCAGTTTGTATAGCAAACCATGCACTGGCTATGTCAAGGAAAACAGCCCCAGTGCATTGACGCCAGTTAAAACCCATGGTGATATATTCTACTAATCTGTATATTTGTTGAAATTGATGGAACCCAAACTGCTCTTCAGGAAAAATATTCAGCTTGTGTACTGATACTTGGAGTCTGATAAGAATTACCTTCTTGGTAATTTTGCCCAGGTTTGAGATGAGGCTGATTGGTCTGTAACTTTGAGGCAATCGTGGGTCTTTTCCAGACTTATAGATTGGCATTATGTCTCAGCTTTCAGTACAAAGGGAAATATTTGTAGTGAAGGATGGAGTTTATTATATTTGTCAGATGCACAATAGCTCTGCAAGGTAATAGCTTTATCACCTTGTTGGAGATGCCATCAGGATCGGGAGCCTTTTTGTTGTTTAACTTTTGATTATATCATATATTTCAGCAAGTGATGCGGGTGCAGTTTGACTAGAGTATGTGACAGAAGATGGTCACATTCTCCAGGGTCACATACTGTGACAGTAGGTTGAAGAAAATGCAAAAGTTATATTTTCATATAAAAGTAGCCAAAAGGTGTCACACCTCATTATTAAGATACTCTGGATTAGAGATAGTTGTTGGAAGTTTTTCCACTTGGTTATACTATAAATTAATGATACAAAGAAATTATATATTTGGTTTAATCCTTTATCCAAGTGTAAGCAAACAAATCTGTGCCTGAACTACTTTCAGGACTAGGGCAACTCGTATATAGAGGCTTATTAAATACAGTAAGTTTACATCTTTTTAGAGTAAAATTAATTTGTATCAAAGTCATTAATTTTTAACTATCAGTTCAAATAATGTTGATTGATGGTAATTTAGGTTTGCCTAATAATATATTATAATTATCTTATTGAGTCATTATCCTAGTATAAAATTGAGCAGGGGAGGGGGGGGGTGCCAGGCCATACAAACAGTTGAAAGGCAGCATCAGGCAAAAAAAGGTTAAGAACCACTGCCATAATGCAAAGTACATATCCTTACGGACATATATAATACTATGCATTATAGGAAGAGTCACTATCACGACTGCGTTTCACCTTTATTGAGGTGAAAAAGTAAAGGGGTGCTCATCATAGGCCTAGAGTAGTTAGTAAACGGTGAAAGAGAGCCTGATAGTATTAGGAGAGAGAAAAGACAGATAGAGAGAGAGAGAGAGAGAAGGCCACAGCTTCTTTTATATCATCATATAGCCCATCAGTTTTCCTTTTTCACCAATCTCATATAGATGAACGACTAAAAGACCAATTGAAACTAAAGCACAAAGATGACTGATATCCAGGTGGTTAGCTTATCTGAGTTAACTGCCTTGAGTTGGCCTTCTCTGACCAGGATTGCTCTCCAGTCATCCCTGCAATTCACTATAAGACTACATTGAATTAAGATGACGGAACTATTTAAAAACCTCACACAGCAAAAATAGACAGAATTTTATCTCCTCCTGGTGAATATTGCATAATGTGAGTGGTCTAAACCACCTAGTCAAAAATTTAATATCTGCTAGAATGCTTCTTTCTAAATACAAAAATCGTCTGACTAAACAATAAAATTTCCACAATACAATATTACAAAGCATTTGGATATCATATTGCTGGTTTTCAAATCCATGTTTCTTTCTAATCTTCCATTAATGGTATTTTAATTCATTAATTATAAAACTCAACATTCTCTTCCCATTGCTGGCATTTGATGGGTAAAAAGAATAACCTGCTCTGTTGTAAGTAATAGAATGACCAACACACATTACATAATCTGTTCCAAATATGCAGGGCAAGAGGGCAGCTGTAGAATGCATGTTCTACTTTTCCAATTGGTAACAGATGTCACAGACTGGATCTCCAATGTTGAAGTACCTCCATTTGATGGTATTGACCGGAAGGCAGCCATATGCAATTCTCCAAGCAAGATCTTTCCTGTTAGGGCATCCTTGGAACTTCAATAAGTTATGAAACAAAATGTTGCTGTCAGTGCCCAACTGTAGAAGTTTGCAGGGAAAGAGATTAAAGATTTCTTTATACCAAATTTTACTTTTTTTTTAATGGAAAGAATGTCAATGCCAGAGTGTTGTAACAGTCTTAGAATTAAGCACAGAGTGTTGTAGTATTCAGGAACAATCTCAGCTGTTAGACCTTTATAATCATTTACTTCAAACAGGGGAAGATGAAAACCCAGGTAGTACCGTAGAAGGTCTGCACATGCATGATTGGTCTGCAATATTTTATGGATTTTTAAAGCTGTATTAAATAGCAGAATTGCACAGACCAAAAAAATTGCACAGGCTTACTACATAACTGTTTTTCTTCAGCTTCTGGGATGTCTGTAATATTTATTATGTATAACTGAGCATGAAAGATTATGGTTTTGAGTACTGTGGCTTTAGAAGAAAAGGAAAGTGGCCCTATTTTGCAGTCTTCTAAGGTTTCAAAGTTCTTGTATATAAGTTCTTGAACTGGTAGTATTGGGTAAGTGGAGAAGGGAATCCCAAGTATAATGAGGAGTTCTCTCTCAGGGGTTAGTTCAAAAGGAATTCATGTAAGATCCCACTTTCCAAAAACTTTAAATTTCTTCTTGTCTGCATTAGTAGTTACTCCACTGATCTTGCTAAATTTTTCCAAAATACCAAAAAAGATATATATGGAATCATTATCCTTCAAAGTGCAAACACTACATCATCGGCATATGCTAATACCTTATTTTCCTTCATAGTTGAATAAACTATTATTCCTCAAACAGCATGTGTATTGTCGACTTCCTGTAAGAAAAGTTCAAGAACCGTGCAAAGAGCAATGGACTTAGAGGGAAGCCGTGCTTGACTCCTTTTTGAATTTTAATCGGGAACTGACAGGAACCCATTAACAAGGAGGCGGGTAGTTGAATTGGCATAGGTTCCTTTGATAACAAATTGTAGCTTTTTACCTACACCAGTTTGCTGGAGGAGAACAGAAAAGGATGCTGGATATTATCAAATGCTTGATTAAGGTCTACTGATATCACTGCCATTGACTGCTTTTTCATATTGACTAAGCAGATTCGGTCATGTAGCAGAAACAGATTAAATTCTACTGCTTGGCCTAGAACTCCATACACCTGTGTGCATTTAATTATGTATCTCATTTTCACTTTGAGCCTGTTATTGATAATGCAAAAAAATATCTTGTAGTCAGTATTAGATAGAGAAATAGGTCTCCAGCTGCTGATCAAGGTGTGATCTCTATTGGGTTTTGGAATGAAGATGGTATGGCTTGCTACAAATTCACTTGGTGTGTGACTTGACAAGAGAAAATAATTAAATAGTATAACTAAAATGGGAAGAATAAAATTCCAGGCCTTGCAGTAAAGTTCTATCCTTAGACCATCAGGTCCTGGGGAGTTTCTTGTCTGGCATTCTTTATAGGCTGTGGTAACTTCAGATGCTGTAATGGGTCTGTCATCTTGGAGATCCAAGATGACAGACCCATTACATCTTGTATATGAACAGGAAAGCTATTAATGCTCCAAGACCCCCATGGAGTCACAGACTCATCTAAGAGGTTCCTTTTATCATATACAGAACTCATCATACTGTGCCTTAAACACATTCAAATTCTCAGCAGACACTACACTATCAGGCAATGCATTCCAATCAATCATAACTCTCTATACAAAAAACCAGCTTCCCACCTCCCTTGCTCACACCATATTTATACAGCTTCAGGGATGATCTCTTCCCCAATCTCCCACCATTTTATGAAAACCCTCTTCAACATTAATAATATAACAATCCCCTACTAACCTGTATGTCTATCATATCATCCCTCTTCCTCCTATCCACTAGACTCTGCAAATTGCATTGTCTCAACCTTTCTTCATATTTAACATTCCAGAGATCAGAAACTACCTTAGTCAGTCACCTCTGGACCCTTTCCAACATCTCTTCATTCTTTTGAAAACCAGGTGACAAATCTGTGCACAGTACTAAATTTATTATTTCTGTGCACAGTAGTCCATGTGTGGCCTAATCAGAGCCTTATACAATGGAACCAGAATCTTTTCATTTCTACAAGTCAGTGTCCTCTGTATTACATTACAACAACCTTTTGCAATAAATGATACAATTATAAAAAATAATATAATCGTGATGTATGAAATACATCACGATTATATTATTGAAATATCGTTTTGAGCGCTATATTGCTGTAAGGACTGAACACGTTCCTTATTCAGGAACTTACAATTAATTTCATTTGATCTCTTGTTTTTGATCATTGTCATGTATCCATTTATTTATTTACAATTTCTGCGGGTGTTTCTTTCACATCCCACATCATAATGCTTTTCAATTAATTGCATAAATATTCAGCACACGTATTTCCATTATTTAGAAGTATTTCCATACTTCTAAAGGGATGTTATGTCTGATTGCCTTCCCATTTTTCAATTTTCTCAGTGCTTCCTCCACTTCCATTCTTGTTATGTTAGGAATTGGCCTGATGACGAAATTTCTTCAATCCTTTTGTATGTCACTATTTATTTCATTCGTTAATTTCTCAAAATATTCTTTCCATCTATCTAACAAATCCATTTTTTCATACAGAATGGTATCATCCTCGCTTGGTTATATCTTTACTTTTCCCCTCCTTTTGTCTGGCTATCCTGAAGGCCCGTTTGACATCTTCATTATCCAGATATTCATGTAGGTTAGCATAGACTTTAGATCATGCTACTGCTCTCTTTGCTTTTGTATATTTCATTCTGCTATTCTCATCACCTACTCTGTCCCACTTCTGCTTAGCCATTTTCTTTTCCCTAATACACTTTTGTACTTCGTTGCTACACCACCATGTTTCCTTGTCCATCTTAATATTTCCTGTTGTCTGGCCCAATGTTATGGATGTTTTCCCATTTTATTTTCTCATTTTCTATCTCCCATTCATTTTCAGTAATCACTGCTTGTACCTTCTTGATGAACTCTTCTCTAAGATCATTTTCTCCCAGTTTACACCATCTTGTTTTGATGATCCCTTTCACTTACTCCTGTTTTACCCCTTTTTATTTCCACTTGGCAGAGCAGAAGCCTGTGCTGCTCTGCCACTGCCTTTCCTGGTATTACTTGATAATCATTTACCTTTTCCATATATTCTCTTCTACAGAGTATATAGTCCATCTGGAAGTGCTTCCCCTCACTGCTGTAGGTATACCTGTGGTTTGCTGTCGAAGGTGGTCAAATATAGCAAGATTCCCTGCTATTGCAAAACCAGGTTACCGGATTTTGCAATATTATCTTCTTCACAGCCAGCTCGATGTGCATACATGCTCACTAAAGTCAGAATTTCATCATCAAGGGCTATACACTACAATTATTCTGATATTCTATTCGCTTTGACACATTTTTTTCTGGTTCCTGACTAAGCACAATTCCTACTCCATTCTGCTGTCTGTTCATGCCATAATAAAATAATTTGTATCCTTCTCCAATCCTTCATGCTGTTTGTCCTTTCTATTTTGTTTTTGCACACACACACACACACACACACACACACACACACACACACACACACACACACACACACACACACACACACACACACACACAGTATCACCAGCCTTCTCAGCTGCATCAATCTACATCCTCTCGGTTTCTTCCTTCTACTGAGGGTTTCCTCTTCTTCCTATATTAATAATCTTTTCTTGCTAACCTCATTTATCTCTAATTTTGCTGTAGCGCTCAAATTTTCCATAACTTGAATAATAATTTCGTTGCTATTCTCAAGTAGGATGATAGCGCCTCTGTAGCTCACTCGGTATAGATGAAAAGACCTGAGTTTAATTCCCATCCATGATGGGAGGAACTTTTATCTGGTCTCTTTCAACGAAAGGTGAGTTAGCCAGTCTCATACGGAGGTAGAGGGTTTTTTTTAACCTTGAAAACTTGGGTTTTTTGTCATTCAGAACAGCAAACCAGCCTGTGAACACACACACACACACATCTACAGTCATAAAAATGCATACTTAATCCTTCACTAGGAGGGATCAACCAAGTGGCGGTAGAGGAACGGGGGAACCCCGTACGAATAAATAAGTAGGATGATGACAACCTAGTCAACATCAATGCAAAGCAAAATTAAGTCTCATTTTCCTCATAAGAAAGATAGCATTTAACTTCTCCTTATATTTCTTTTCATAAGCAAAATTTACCCATCTGTGGAGACCAGTCATGAAAAGATTAGGGGAAACTTGTGTGGTCACTCTTGAATATTTCCAGGGTATTTAATTATTTCGCATCCAGGCTTACTCTTACTAAGATACTATTTTCTGTCCTTTGCAATAATACTCAGATAGTACTGATCTCCAGATTCAATTTCTCCTCTTTGGCTGATTTACAATTCTCAAGTTTTCCTAGGCATATGAGTTTTCCTCTCATATCCTTAGTTATCCAAACAAATTTTATGCACTCTTCTTTTCAAGACAATGCCATGCCTATCATCTGTACAATCACTAACAGTATACAAATCCTTTAAATTCACCCATCTTAAAATGCATTCTCACAATATGGAGTAGTGCATTACAAATCTCCCTAAAAATAAAGCTGCTATACAGAAGAATACAGCTCACTTAACAGATAACTCTGTTTCTCTATGCTATAAACTCACTCCAATCACTTTCTTATAAATATTTCTATTTCTCATTTTCCTCTTTTATATCATTTACCCCTGACTGTTTGTTTGGAACAGCCTTCCATACAGTGTTTTCCCAAGGACTACAGCTGATGGCTATTCAAGAACCACACCTCTCTTATTTCTCTTTAACAATTTGCTCATACAGTGTTGTTGTGTTACGTGTTTTGTGACCTGCTGTGTGATGTTAATAGTATTATTAACGTAAGACCACCATGGAGTTAAAACACTCATCACAGAGTACCCACTGTCACATTCAACGACAAAACTCAGCCTTAAATTCATTCACTATTTCTGTACTCACCACATTTTCAGGCAATGAATTCCTCTGACCAACTACACTAAATTCATTGAACCTGCTTCTCACTCTCCTGAACACAGCCTCCTTGCACAAATTTCAGGGATGGTTTCTTGTTCTGCCCTCATTTCACTCCATTCTATGAAAAATCTCTTCACATTAATCTGGGAATCCCCTTAGCAACTTACATGTCTCAATTATGTCCTGCCTTTTCGTATTCACCAGGTTCTACAAAACAGAACTCCCTGAATCTGTCCTCATACGAAACATTCCAAAGACTTGACAGCATCTTAGTCAGTCTTCTATGAATCATATTATATCAATATACACTGATTACCTTGAAAACAAAGTTACCAGATCTTTTGAACAGTAATTCATATGTGGCCTGATCGATGTATTATACAACAGAACCATAACCTCTTTACTTCTACAGGCCAAGGTCCTCCTAACTATTACCTTAATCTGTTGTGATATCTTCATAACTTTTTAGTAAATGTGACCCCTAAACATCAGTTCCCTGCCCACTACTACCCTATTTCCATGAACCTCTTTCGAAATTTCCCTACCAATTTTACTCTGCATTCCCATCTTTGCCTACTAAATTTCTAAGCCGCCTTACATTTTGCAACACTGAACTTGAAGCTCCAATCACATGCCTACTCATAAAGTCTATTCAGATCCTTCTATAAAGCCATAATATCTGCTCTACTCTTTATCCTTCTCCCTGTCTATGCATTATGCATTATAACAACTACAAATCTCTGTTAGATCTGTTCCCATAACATTAACAATAAATTAAAGATGCCAAGAAATTATATTCTTGGTTTCATCCTTCATTCAAGTGTATGCAAAGTTTGCATGAGAAGTAAACTTAACAGCTTGGGCTACTTGTAAATAGAGGCTAATGACTTTATTAGCCAAATAAATAAATAGCCAAATAAATTAGCCAAATAAATAAACAGCCTTAGTATCGATACTGCAAAGCACATAAAGCATAGCATTATACATGTCCTTATGGACATGTATAATGCTATGCATTATAGGAAGGATCACTATCTAGACCAGTTTCGACTTTTACTGAGGTCTCATCAGTAGGTCTGATGAGACCTCATCAGACCTACATCAGACATTCAGCAATATACATGTCCATAAGGATATGTGCTGTGCATTATGGGATGCTAAGGCAATTGTGATGTCATTAGCTTCTGCATAATAGCCCAGTTGTGAAGTTACTTCATGCACAAACTTTGTTTGCTTACACTTGAATAAAAGATGAATCCAAGAATATGATTTTTTGGCATCTTTAATTTATAGTATAACCAAGTGAAAAAACTTGGTTATACTATAATGCATAATATTATACATGTCCATAAGGATATGTGCCTTGCATTATGAGATACTAAGGCAATTGATATAAAGTCATTATGCTCTATATACAAGTAACCCAGCTGTGAAGTTACTTCACATGCAAACTTTTTTTATATTTAATAGATTCAGCATAACAATAAATAAATAAATTAAATAAATCTGCTAATGCCTTTTATTCCCATATAATGAGTAGGTGAGGTTGTTGTAGTGCTAACATTTTGTAGACTGAGGGGGAAGTTCATTCCCCATCCTTATACAGTTTTCATGGATGACCTTTAGTTCTTTCTCCATCTCCTACCATTTTATGAAAAATCTCTTCAATGTAAATCCTATAACAGCACCACCCCCAACTTGTTGCATCTCTATCATATTATCCCTCTTTCTCCTATACACACGACACAATAAATTGCATCTTTTCAACTTTTCTTCATACTCAACATTCCAGAGACCACAAACTATCTTAGTCAATCACCTCTGGACCCTGTCCAATATCTTCATCCTTTGGAAAACCAGGTGATCAAATCTGTGTGCAATGGTCTATATGTGGCCTTATATGATGGAACTAGAATCTCTTTACTTCTACAAGTCAGTGTTTTTCATATCACTGCCAGAATATGTTTTTTGCTCACAATTTTGGCAATGTGCACTTTACATTTTAGATCCTTAGCCACCATCACCCCCAAGTCTTTTATTTCCTTCAACTCCAATGATATATCCATATATCCCACCAAGCATAAACTCTACATCCCATCTTTGTGTTCCAATTTTAAAAAAAGAACTGATGATTCCATTAGTATGGTGGCAAGAATGGAAAATTATGTCGACCATTTTGAATGAAATAGTAAGAAAATTTCTTTTGGCACTATTATCAGTGTATACAAAAGAATTTTTTCAGATGCTAGAAATATTTATGAAGAAATAAGTAGTCTTCATCCAAAAAATTACTTTTCATACATCAAAATTTATCATAACTTTATTTTGATCACTAAATGCACAATTATTCTTTGTATAGAAAATGAGAGAATGGGTGTGCAACATGGACAGGGGGAACACAGCATGAAAAAGGTGGATGCTTCAAGAGGATGTGAATAATGTGCAGAGAGGAAAGGAATGGGATGACCTAGGATCAAGAGAAAACAGTAGAATTTGAATAGAGTTCTAAAGTAAATAAGCAGAAAGGGAAATGGCTTCAGTTGAGCAAGAAGAAATCACATCGAATGGATGCCATCAGTGGAGCTAGCTGTAGATCCAGGAATGAGCTGTTGTGTTTGTATACAAATGTTAGAAGTGCAAGAAACAAGGCAGATGAAATGTTGCATTAATTGAGTCTGTTAACCCAAAAATTGCTTGATTAAGTAAGACATGATTGGATGAGGATGACATTCTGACAGGAATAGAGATGGAAGGGTAGATAGAAAGGGTGAAAAGGGAGGGGAGTGCTTTATATGTCCATACAAAGAGATGCAAGAGGGAAATAGTGCCAGTGGTTTTGAGGCAGTATGGTGTGAGATAGAGGTGAACAGAATGAAATACTTGGTTGGATGTTGTTATAGATGATAATATGAATGGTAGTGGCTATGAAATGTATAATAAAATTAGCCAAGCAAATAAGAAAAGGGTGATCATTATGGGGGATTTCAATTATGGCAACATAGACTGGGATGATGAGATAGCAACTGGAAGTAAAGAAAATGAGTTTCTCGAGTTTTTGAGGGACAACTACCTCAGGCAGTATGTAACAGAGTGCACACGAAGATTGAGGGTCTTGGATTTGATCATCTCATCAGAGAATGTAAATATAAATGAGGTGTCCAATCTCCCACCAATTGGTTAGAGTGACCATGAAATGATTACTTGGTTGGTTGCTAGCAGTGTGAGGACCTCTGTGAGAAAAGGGTATATATGGAACTACAAGGGAGGTGTCAAATCACCCACCAATTGGTGAGAGTGACCATGAAATGATTACCTGGGTGGTTGCTAGCAGTGTGAGGACCTCTGTGAGGAATGAGGAGTTAGCTGGAAAAGAGATCAATGCAGCTTGTAGGATTTTCAAGAACTATCTAGTAGAAGCAATGTCTAAATGTATTTCAATGGTCAAAAGGTTAAATAAGGTAGGTGTGAAATGGATGAATAAAGAGATTATGAGAAAGAGGGCATTATGGAGGCAGCATAAGAGAAGTGGTAATAACCAATTCCATGAAGATTACAAAGATTAGGCAAGGCGGGTGACTTGGTAAGGGTAGCAAAAGTGAGGTATGAGCAGCAGTTAGCTAATGAAGCCAAAAAGAATCCTAGGGAGTTCTTTCAATATGTAGCCAGCAAAAAAAAGAATGATCATGGAAGGATGACATTAACTGGAGAAAATTGTATAAAGACAGCTGTTGTGAAAGATATAGTGGAGATACTTAATGAGCAGTTCATAAAGGTCTTTCAGTCTTGTGAATGTGACTTCATGGAGGGACTGAGAGCAGTTGATGATGGGGAGGAGAGAGTGACTATAAGTGAGCAAGAGGTGTATGGGTAGTTGAGCAAGCTAGATGTTAATAAGGCTGTGGGACTTCATAATATATCACTATGTATTCTAAAGGAATGTGGCAGGCAGTTGACATCTGCCTTGACATATTTTTTTAATATGAGTCTTGCACTTGGTCAAGTTCCTAAGGAGTGGAATGAGGGCAAGATATTGTGATGCTTCATAAGGTGACAGAACTCAAGCATCCAATCATAGGCCTATCTGTGTGTCAGGTGTTGTGGTTAAGTTGAACTGAGAACTTACTACTTATTACAATAAAGTGACTGCTTCCTTGGACAGAGGACAGGGATATACAGTAATATACTTAGATTTTGCAAAGGCTTTTCATAGATTACCACATGACATGTTGATAGTCAAACTTGAGCAGATAGGACTGGATATTAGATTATCGCATTAGATTAAAGACTGGTTATCTGATAGGTATCAGCAAGTTGTGAATGGGGGAGCAATATACCAGAAGAGGAAGGTCACTAGTGATGTGCCTCAGGGGTTAGTTTTAGGGCCATTACTGTTTAACTTGTATATTAATGATATTGGTGAAGATTTGGATGGAGATATTCAGTTGTTTGCAGATGATGCACAGTTGGGAAGAACTGTGAAGAGTAGAGAAGATGTTGTGGCCCTACAAGAAGACTTGAATAAATTGAGTGATTGGACACAGGAATAGGGATGCGAGTTCGATGTTGCAAAGGGTAAGGTTTTAAAATTCGGGAAACAAAGATGGGATGCAAAATTTATGCTTGGTGGGGATATATTGTCTGAGATGGAGGAAATAAGAGATTTTGGGGTGATGGTGGATAAGGATCTGAAATTTGGGGGACACACTGCCAAAATTGTGAAGACAATGCAAAGACTTCTGGGAATGATTCAAAGGACATTGACTTGTAGAAGTAGGGAAATTTTTGTTCCATTGTATAAGGCTTTGATTAGGACCACACATGGACTACTGTGCCCAGATTTGGTCACCTGGTTTTCAAAAGGACAAAGAAATGTTGGAAAGGGTCCAGCATCTAAGGTAGTGTCCAACCTCTAGAACATCGAATATGAGGAAAGATTGAGAAGATGTAATTTACAGAGTCTAGTGGATAGGAGGAAGAGGAGTGACATGATAGACACAAGTTAGTAAGGGATTATAAGTTAAGGGGATAAAAATCCCTTATTGTTTTTCAACCAGTAAGCGAAACTAAGATCGAAAACTACGATCTGTAACGTTTCATGCCGATGAACTGTCAGCGTATCCAAGCATAAGTGACCACTTGGTAGTGCCACACCACGGCAACTCGTTGCAAAGGTGGAGCAAGATCCCTCACTGTTCTTGATATTTTCTCATAGTACTTTTTTACATTATGAGGAGAGGTCACTACCCAGACCGGTTTCAACCTTTTTTGAGGTCTCATCAGTGAGTAGCTAGACCTAGAATATCAGAGTTTAAGTGAAGAAAACTTACATACTTTTGCTATACGATTGCCCAAAAGGTGTGTCACTATATTATATTATAACATAGTATAACTAAGATGAAAAGCCCAACGGCTATTTTTTTCTGGTGAGGTTGATATAAGTTAAGGGGATAAAAATCCCTTATTCTTTTTTTTTTTTTTTTATAATATAGTATAATATAATATAATATAATATAATATAGTTTTTATAATATAGTATAATATAATATAATATAGTGACACACCTTTCGGGCAATCGTATAGCAAAAGTATGTAAGTTTTCTTCACTTAAACTCTGATATTCTAGGTCTAGCTACTCACTGATGAGACCTCAAAAAAGGTTGAAACCGGTCTGGGTAGTGACCTCTCCTCATAATGTAAAACAGTACTACATCTCTTAAGAGCTGTGTGTTTTACATTATGAGAAAATATCAAGAACAGTGAAGGAGCTTGCTCCACCTTTGCAACGAGTTGCCGTGGTGTGGCACTACCAAGTGGTCACTTACGCTTGGATACGCTGACAGTTCGTCAGCATGAAACGTTACAGATCGTAGTTTTCGATCTTAGTTTCGCTTACTGGCTGAAAAACAATAAGGGATTTTTATCCCCTTAACTTATATCAACCTCGCCAGAAAAAAATAGCCGTTGGGCTTTTCATCTTAGTAAGGGATTGTTATAGGATCAATGTTGGAGAGGTTTTACAGCAAATGGTGGGAGATCATGGGAGAACCAGAGGATATCTCTGGAAGCTGTACAAGGAGGGTGTGAGCATGGGAGTGAGAAGCAGGTTTTTTTTGCATGCAGAATTCTTAATGGTTGGAATGCCTTGCCTGAGAGTGTAGTGCTTGCAGAGAATTTGAGTGTGCTTAAAGTGCAGTATGATGAGCTGTGTGTATGATAAAAGGACCTCCTGGATGAGTCTTGACTCCATGTGGTCTTGAGTGATAATAATAATAATTTAATTAAAATAAACCTCCAACCTAATCCCAACCAAACAAAACTAGCTTATAATGAATTTAGTTTAATCCTTTATCCAAATGTGATCAAACAAAGTTTGCACCTGAAAGTATCTATTATTACGGGCAACTCCAGGGAGTCATTAGACTCATCGAGGAATCTTCAGGACTGGGGTAAGGTAGTACAACACCGGGCAACCTGTTGCAAAAGTGGACCAAGCTAAAATCACTCCTATCTCAGTATCTCCCATAATGCATAACACATCTCCTTGCAGATATGTATAATGTTATGCATTAATGGAAGGACCACTACCCAGACTAGTTTTGACCTTTATTGAGGTCTGTTCAGTGGGAGCCAGGCCCAGACGTGGAGATACCAGGCAGAAGCAATAGCAAGGTCATCTTTACCTATAGGAGTTGCCAAAAGGTGTGCCACCTTTTTTATTAAATTACTCCGGATTTAGAGAAAGATGTTGAAAGGTTATTTTTCACTTGGTTAGACTATACTGAATTTAGTTTAATCCTTAATCCAAGTGTGAGCAAACAAAGTTTGTGCCTGAAAGTATCTTCAGGACTGGGGTATGGTAGTACAACACTGGGAAACTTGTTGCAAAAGGTGGACTAAGCTACCATCGCTCCTATCTCAGTATCTCTCATAATGCAAAACACATCTCCTTGCGGATATGTATAATGTTATGCATTAAGGGAAGGGCCACTACCCAGACTAGTTTTGATTTTTACTGAGGATAAAGGATTAAACTAAATTCATTATAGTCTAACCAAGTGAAAAATAAACTTTCAAAAACTAGCTTAGTTAGCTGAACAGGCTCTGCACATGAATGAATTTTTTTTTTCTTCCCCAGATGAATTTCATCTCCAGGCGTGAATGTGTGATATTGACACTGAGTGTATTAAAGATAATTTAATGAACATTAATTTAATTGTATGTTATGAATATCTATATTGACAGTCTTCGGGGGCATGTTTGGCCGAGTGGTTAGCATATCTGCTCTCCAGCCAAAAGGCTGTGGGTTCGAATCCTGCCGTGGGCATGGATGCTTGTGATTGTCTGTGAAAGTGATGGGTGGTAGATGGCATTGGTGTAGTTGTGGTTCATTGTAGTTGGTGGATTGAGTGGTGGAAACAGAGTTGTAGTGCGGGTGCCCTCCCCCAATGAGTCTTTGGACTCCTGGGATGTGTCATGTAATAATAATAATAATAATAAAAGTTCCATTAATATTTTGTTTTATTACTGAAGGAAATAAAAGCATCTGTAAAACTAAATGATAAAATGAGGAATATAAAATTTTATTTTTGCATTTTCATAAGTTTAAATATTATCACACAGGTGAAATATTGTCACACATATTATTATTATTAACACCAGGCACCTCAAGGAATTAAAAAAACTTATTATAGGATGTATACACTGTTATGCACAAAGTACATCAAACCCTGCTTTTAACTCATTCAATGTATCTGTAAAAACTCACATGAATAACAATGTATCATGTTCTGAAATGATAACAATGTTATCATGAAGATGCCGATAGAAAAATTGGCAAAACATGTAGGACGATAAAATAAAGCTACTTGACGAACATTATATTTAAAAAAAAGTGTAATAGTCTTATAATGTATCATGTTCATTTTACAAGTTTTGTCTAAGGACAAATATATAAAGATCTGTCATTGCTTGTAAAATTACCTAAAATCCTTTGTATGTAATAATTTTATTAAGAAACTGTGTTAAACAAAATGTGTATCACATGAAGTGTGATGTCATTGTGTCTGATGTTAACATATTTCCATATATGGAAATCTTAAGCATCGTGCATGCATACCACGCAGAGTCCTTGACCTATATAAGCTCTCACATCTCGAAGGAGAGCATCTTAGGATCTTTAGCCATCTCTTCCCTGGGTCCACCATTATGTGAAAGTCAACTGCTGGTAATCAGAAAGAGAGGCGTCCGAGGTCTTTTGGTCCTTCACCCTGGGTCCACCCAGGCTGAAGTATTACTGTCCATTGCTAGCACATCTTGTGTCAGGAAGTCGGCATATGTTGCTCATCGCAGAAAGCATTCATTGTACGACCGAAGCTGCCAGGTTGCTGAGTACCAGAATCTAAAATATTGGAGTATCCAGGAAAGTTTATAGGATCTGTTCTTGGGGGTTAAACCCAGTGGTAAGTTGGCAGTATTCTATTCACTGTCCAATGATTAATAACTTAGTTTTGTCAGGGTTGGCCTCAAGTCCACCACTTCATCCAAACTGATGGAGGATGTCAAAGAACATGCTGATGGAACTATTGTCTCTGAAGGTACAGATTAAATCTTCTGTGTAGGTGACAGTTTGGCACTCCTCTGGGGCTGATGTTAATGGTATTCCTCTTATCATGTGGTACTGTTTATCTGTCTCAGAAATGGTTCTAATACCAGAGAGAAAAGTAGCAGAATCAAAGGACAACCCTATGCACTCTTTTGCAATGGGGATAGGATCTGAGACGTAGCCATTGACTATCAAACTGAATTTGACTTCAACGTAAATTCCTCTGATTGCTTGACATAAACTTGTACCAAACCCAGTAAGATATGAACCCCCCAGCCAAAAGGCTGTGGGTTTGAATCCTGCTTGGGCTTGGATGTTTGTGATTGTCTGTGAAAATACTAGTGGTGGTGGTGGGCAGTAGATGGCATTGGTGTCGATGCGGTTTGTTGTAGTTGATGGATTGAATGGTGGAGACAGAGTTGTACAGTAAGCCCTCCCTCGATGAGTCTTTGGACTCCCTGGAGGTGTCATGTAATAATAATAATAATAAATATAAAACATGAAAGAGAAATTATGTCAGACTTCATCATCAGCATCACGAACCATGGGCTCACTGCCAGTTGATGTCCAATGCCTCCTTCACTATCTCTTCCACCTTTCTTTGTCCAGTGCACAGTGTTGCAGTTTCTGTACACCCATTCCACACCAGTCCTTTATGTTGGCTATCCATTCTCTGTATGGTCTACCTCTTCTGTTTACACCATCCATAATACCAAACATGAATGTCTTTATCTTCCAGTCCTCACTCATTCTGCAGATGTGTCCAAATAATTGCAGCTTGCATTTTATAATCTTCTGCATTAAATTTTCCTTTGATTGTATCTTCCGACAGAGCTCTTTGTTTGTGACTTTCTGTACTCATCCTATTTTTTGAATCTTCCTGTGACAAGTTCTATTGAAAGCCAAAATTCTTTTTCTTGATTCCTTATTTATTACCCACGTTTCAGATCCATACAGTACACTGCTAAAGATGCATGTTTCCAGTACTCTCAATTTTGTTTGCAGGCTGATCACTTTACTTTTCCAGATGTTATCCATGGTCTTCAGATTTGTTCTTCCCTTTGCAATCTTGATCTTTATTTCTTTTTTACAGTCCAAATCATATGTAATTTTACTTCCTAAATATCTGAATTGTTCTACATTTTCTATATCAATTCCATCCACTTGTATCTTTTGTTTCATGTTCATCTCACCAAATACCATTGTTTTTGTTTTTTCCAACCTCATAACAACGCCAAATCTTTTCCCTTCCTCATTTAACAGCTTCAATGTTTCTTGTAGTTCTCTCCAAGCACTGATATTCCTTTTGCATCTTCCTTCATTTTATCCACTGCTCTTTCTAAATGTGCGATGAAAATGCTTGGTCATATGGGGGGAGGAGTGTTATTGATGATAGCTGATGAGCTACAGCCAAGGAGAATAGAAGTGGAACTGCAGGATAGAAAAAAGAGCACATTTGAGGCTATTTGGTGTGAGATTGAAACTAGCAGAACAAAATATACAGTTGGGTGCTGCTATAGAGCAGGTGATGGAATAGATGGTGGAGATAATATGCATAAGCAAATAGAAGAAATAAGTGGAAGGAGGGTATTATTATGGGGGATTTCAACTATGGTAACATTGATTGGAAGGAGGAGAGGACACATGGGAGGAAGGAATTGGATTTTATGCTATTATTAAGGGATAACTATCTGCGACATCATGTAATGGAAAATACTAGAGGTCAGAGAGTGCTTGACCTAGTAATTGCAACTGAGAATTTGGCTGTAACAAATATGACCACGTTGCCACCAATTGGTGAGAGTGATCATAGGGTCTTGACTTGGGAGGTGGCTAAAGGTGTGGAATTTACAATTAAGACAGGGTACATGTGGGTACAAGGTAATGAGTGTGGTAAGAAAAGAAAAAACAGATTATGAAAGAACATTAGGAATGCAGGCTAAAGAGAATCCTAAAGAGTTTTTTTGATATGTTGCAAGTAAAAGAAAAAATTTATATGGTAGAATGATTTTAAAGAATGCCGACGTACGGAGGTAACCGAATCAGTTGATATAGTTGAATTACTGAGTGAGCAGTTTGCAAGAATATATCATCCAGGTGGTGACATTGCAGGAATGAATGAACCAATAGATTATACAGGAATGGTGGTGAATGAAGTGGAGGTGAGTAGTCTATTACAAAACCTTAATGTCAATACCAGCTCGTGTCGTATGTGAAACAGCCAAAGAATTGTCAGACCCCTTGAGTCTTGGGTTTGGGTTAGTCCCAAGGGGTGGAAAAAGGGGAAAATAGTTCCACTGCATAAAGGAGGTTCCAAGACTGCTGTTGTAAATTACCGACCGATTAGCATATCAGGAATCATTGTCAAGGTCTTGGAGAAATTAGGCAATAAAAAAATACAGGATTGGATAGATGAAAATGGGATACTGTATGCGGGACAACATGGTTTTGTGAAGGGTAGATCATGCCTCAGTAACTTGCTCACGTTTTATAACACAGTGACGGCTGAACTGGATAGGGGTAATGGGTTTACAGTGATTCTACTGGATCTTGCTAAGGCCTTTGGCAGGATACCACATGGAATTCTAATCAGTAAACTACAGTATATGGGGATGGATATAGGGTTGGTGAGATGGATAGGAGGGTTGTTGATGGAGAGATATCAGAGAGTTGTTTATTCAGGAGTAGAGTCCAAAAGATGGCTTGTGACAAGTGGTGTGCCGCAGGGTTCTGTTCTTGGACCACTACTTTTCAATTTGTTCATTAACGATATAGGAAAGGATCTGAGAGGAAGTGTTCACTTGTTTGCTGATGATGCAAAGTTGAGTAGAGCAATAATGAGTGCACAGGATGTCAAAATTTTGCAAGATGATTTGGATAGTTTGGAGGACTGGGCTAAGGAAAATGGATGTCGATTTAATGTGGCAAAGTGTAAGGTTATGCATTTTGGGGTGAAAAGATTAGCAGCAATATATCACACTGGTGGAACCATACTCCAGGAGATTGATGAGGCCAGGGATTTGGGAGTGTTGGTAGACAGGGAGTTGAAGTTTAGGGAGCACATCACAAAAGTGGCTAAATCAGCTCATCAAATCACTTGGTTGTTGAAAAATACTTTAACAAGCAGAGAAAAACAAGTTATTGTTCCTCTGTATCCCCATCAAGAAGGGTTTCTTCTTGATGGGGAGGAGGTTGAGAGGATCCAGAGGAGAGTGTCCAAGATGATAGCAGGTCTATGGAATGAACCTTATGAGAACAGGTTGAAGATTTGTGGGTTGCAAAAATTGGTTGATAGGTAGAAAAGGTGTGATATGATTGAGACATTCAAATTACTGAAGGGTTATTATAAGATTAATTCAGGAGATATTTTTGAGAATAGGACTGGTGGTGGGAGGACTAGGGCCATACATGGAAGCTGGGCAAGAATGTGGTTAGCAAGGGTGTTAGAGCTAGGTTTTTAACTTGGAGAGTGGTGAATGAGTAGAATAAGCTGCCACAAGTCTGTTGTGGGTGCTATGACTGTGAATGAGTTCAAGGTGAGGTATGATAGATACTGTCTGAATGTTGAATAGTTGTTCTTGACATGATGTAAGGGCCTCCCTCGATGAGTCTGTCGACTCCTTGGAGTTACCCGAAATAATAATAATAATACTGGTCCCCCCCCCCGTCTAGTACCTCTGCATGCTTTACACCATTTCCCCAAATCATCACCTATTCTAACTGCCGCAACTGCATTCTTATAAACATCTTGTAATATAGCTATTAAAAATATATTTCGGTGATTACACCACATTTTTTTATTATTCAGTTATATAAAACACTGAAATAATAGTACCCGACAAGTTTCGTAAATCGTAGGATTTACATCTTCAGGGGGTAAATAGTATAACTTAAACTTTATTTAAACTTTAAGTTATACTTTAAATATACTTTAATTTATACTATTTACCCCCTGAAGATGTAAATCCTACGATTTACGAAACTTGTCGGGAACTATTATTTCAGCGTTTTATATAACTGAATAATAAAAAAAAATGTGGTGTAATCACCAAAATATATCTTTTGAACCAATTAGTCACAGAAGTCTACGCCTGCAAATATAGCTATTAGTTTTTTGTCAATTCCATAGGATTCTAGCACTGCTGATAATGTCACTTTCTAGTTGATACTGTCATGTGCCTTCTGAAAATCAACAAAGCATGCATATGTTTTTGTTTTTTCTCCTAGCTTTCTCTGCTATTAACTGCATTGTCAAGATCTGTTGAATTGTAGTTTTATCTTTCCTAAATCCTGCTTGCTCATCTGCAAGGTATGCTTCCAATTGTGTTCTCAGTCTTTCTGTCAATATCATCACCTTACCAAGATGACTTTTCAAGGCAATTGTTCTAAAATTTTTACATTCTAGCTTATTTCCTTTCTTGTATAAATGTCACCAATATTTATTTCACCCACTCCTCTGGAATTTTCCCTTCTTTCCATACCATATTACATAGTTGGTGTGTTTCTGTAACCATACTTTCGCCACCCATATTTAATCATTTCTCCAGTGATGTTATCATTACCAGGGCTCAAATGCTTTTTCTAAGTCTATGCTGAGTACAGCTAAGGGATATTGTTCATTCTTGGAAAGCTGTATAACATCTCATAGCAGGAAGAGGTTGGGTCCCCTCTCACAGCCTGAAATACTGAGGATCTGGGTACTTGTAAAAATACTTGAGAAATTGACCTTCGTTCAGTTATTAATTATTCTTGTGAATAACTTTTAGTCGATGTTGTTGAGTGCAATGGGATGTCAGTTGCTTAGGATTCTTTCATCTCTGTCTTTCTTGAGGATGAATATTGTGTACCTCTAGGTGAAATACCCTGGTCTGTAGGAATTTATTAAAGAGCCTGAGTAGTATGGGTAACATGGTGGTCTATGTTGCTCTAAAAAATTCTATTCCCAAACCATCTAACCCTGGTACCTTCCTGACCTGCACTGGTTAGTCACTAGTTTGATTTCACCTGCTAATACAGGACTGTTGTAGATCACCTGAACATCAGACAACAAGTTTAATATGTGCCACTCTAGTGATGGAATCACATGCAGCACTAGGTATGATGGTTTCTGATCCTTCAAATGTCTATTAGATTAAAGTTTTTGCAAAAGGTAAATATCACAGCCACTTTGCCACTGTCTGAGTCAGGGGCATAGTTTACTTTGTTTTGGTTCTTGTCCTCTGAACAGTTCCAGTCACCAGCTGCAATGATTTGATTTGCTCCATGACAGCAATGGTGTTGAATAAGGCCATCAAATCACTCTTCCTGTTGGAGGCATATGTATATGTTCAGAAATCTACTTTTGTGTCTATCTAACCTCAATCAATGGCTAATATTCTTCTATTAATCTCTCTATATACATTGAAAAATGAAACAATAATCATTGGTAGTATTAATATCCCAATTTCACAGCCCCAAACTCAGACCAGGCAGAAACACACAGAGAGAGAGAGAGAGACCAAAAGTCCACTGTTCAATACCACACCAATCCTATGTCGGAAGATTAAATTCATAATAAGAGAACTCTCAGTAGGTGCATAATCAATCAACAAAAAGTGTAGAACTGAAAGGCATCAATTTGGCATAAGTAAGATATTAAAACAGAGGATATTATTATTTGTCTCTATTATACTATTAAATATAATATTAAATACCATTATAATATAATATTATATAATGATATTACCATCATCATCAAATTCCTGACATGTACCCTCAAGGGATCTACAGGATATTTTGATAGTACTACATGAAAAACTTACATCATTACTAACTTCCTATCAACAATTTTCCTCCAAATCAATCTGCCTCTCCCATTCTGTTTAAGAGACCATATCACCTGAGATTAGCTTTGCTAACACATTCCTGGATGCAAACAATGTCAAGTTCTTTCCTAATATCCTCATTTTTAATATGATATTGCCATTGATGCCATCTGTTCACGACCCCAATCTTTTCAGGACTCTCATATCTGTGGTCTCTAGTTTTTGGTGAAGTGTTTTATTTCTAATCCAGCTCTTAGATTCAGTTAAAATTGGATTAAACACTTTCTTGTATACAGCTAATTTCGTGTTTTGATTACTTTCTGTTTTATTCCATATAAATTTATTCAGTTGACTTCTTACCATACCAATTTTGATAAGACCCCATCAGGACTACTGTGCCCAGTTATGGGCACCAGGGTTTCTTCGTGATGGGGAGGAAGTGGAGAGGATCCAGAGACGAGTGACCAAGATGATAGAAGGTCTGTGGAATGAACCTTATGAGAATAGGTTGAAGATTTGTGGGTTGCAGAGATTGGACGATAGGCGAAGGAGGGGTGATATGATTGAGACATTCAAATTACTGAAGGGTTTCTATAAGATTGATCCAGAAGATAATTTTGAAAAATATGACTGGTAGTGGGAGGACTAGGGGCCATGCATGGAAGCTGGGCAAGAGCGTGGTTGACAATGGAGTTGAGGCTACTTGGTGTGAGATTGAGACTGGCAGAATAAAATATACAGTTGGGTGCTGCCATAGACCTGGTGATGGAATAGATGGTGGAGATAGTATGCATAAACAAATTGATGAAATGAGTGGAAGGAGGGTAATTATTATGGGGGATTTCAACTATGGTAACATTGATTGGAAGGAGGAAAGGACACATGTGAGGAAGGAAATGGATTTTATTCAATTATTAAGGGATAACTATCTGAGACAGCATGTAATTGAAAATACTAGGGGTGTGAGAGTGCTTGACCTGGTAATAGCATCTGAGAATTTGACTGCAATGAATATGACCTTGTTGCCACCTATTGGTGAGAGTGATCATAAGGTCTTGACCTGGGAGGTGGCTAAAGATGTGGAATTTTCGATTAAGACAGGGTATATGTGGAATTACCGTGCTGGCAAGTATGACAAGCTTAGGAGATTGCTTGGATCAGTGCCATGGCATGTACAACTGCAAGGGCTGGATGTCGATAGAGCATGGAAAGTGGTCAAGGAGCATTTACAGGAGGTTATAGCTGATTGTATACCTAGGGTCTGAATAGGAAAACAAGTAGGGGTTAAATGGATGAATAACATCGTTAAGCTTGAGCTGCAAAAAAAGAAACAACTGTAGAGGGAATTTAAATAAAGAGGTGACCTGCAAGCACACGAACGGTATAAAGTGCAGGTCAGAAGAGTAACGAGTGTGGTAAAAAAAGCAAAAGCGGGTTATAAAAGAAAACTAGCTATGCAAGCTAAAGAGAATCCCAAACAGTTCTTTCAATATGATGCAAGCAAAAAAAAAAACTGTACACAGCAAAATGATTTTAAGGAATGACGATGATAAGGAGGTCACTGAATCAGTCGGTATAGTGGAGTTACTGAGCGAGCACTTTACAAAAGTATATCATCCAGGTGGTGACACTGAAAAAATGAAGGAAACATTAGTTTATACGGGAATTGTGATGAATGGTATACCAGCACGGGTCTTGCGTGAAGTGGCTAAAGAATTATCAGTGCCCTTGACCATGTTGTTTAATCTGAGTCTCGGGTCTGGTTTAGTTCCGAAGGTGTGGAAAGAGGGGAAAATAGTTCCATTGCATAAAGGAGGATCCAAGACAACGGTTGCAAATTACCTACCAATCAGCATATCAGGAGTCGTTGTCAAGGTCTTGGAGAAAGTAGTCAAGGGAAAAATACAGGAATGGATAGATGAAAATGAGATACTGTATAGGGGACAGCATGGCTTTGTGAAGGGTAGATCATGCCTCAGTAACTTGCTCAAGTTTTATAGCACGGTAACGGCTGAACTGGATAAGGGTAATGGGTTTACAATGATACTGCTGAACCTGGCAAAGGTATTTAACAGGATACCACATGGAATTCTAATCCGTAAACTACAACATATGGGAATGGATATAGCATTGGTGAGATGGATAGGTGGATGGTAGATGGAGAGATATCAAAGATTAGTTTATTCAGGAGTAGGATCCAAAAGACGGCCTGTGACTAGTGGTGTGCCACAGGGTTCTGTTCTTGGACCACTGCTGTTTAATTTGTTCATTAACGATATAGGGAAGAAGAAGAGGATCTAAGAGGAACAGTTCATTTGTTCGTTGATGATGCAAAGTTGGGTAGGGCAATAGTGAATGCAGAAGATGTCAAAATCTTGCAGGACGACTTGGATAGATTGGAGTTCTGGGTTAAGGAGAATGGATGTCAATTTAATGTGACAAAATGTAAGGTTATGCATTTTAGGGTGAAAAGATTAGAAGCAGTATACCACATTGGTGGAACTGTACTCCAGGAGATTGATGAGGCCAGAGACTTGGGAGTGTTGGTGGATAGGGAGATGAAGTTTAGGGGGAACATTGCAAAAGTAGCTAAATGAGCTCATCAACTCACTTGGTTGTTGAAAAATACCTTGACGAGCAGAGACAAGCAAGTTATTGTACCTCTGTACCGAGCCTTGTAAGACCTCATTTTGGCTACTGTGCTCAGATTTGGTCACCTCGGTTCCTTTTTGATGGGGAGAAGGTGGAGAGGATCCAGAGGAGAGTGACTAAGATGATAGCAGGTCTATGGAATGAACCATATGAGAACAGGTTGATGATTTGTGGGTTGCAGAAATTAGTTGATAGGTGGAAAACAAGAGATATGATTGAAATATTCAAATTGCTAAAGGGTTTCTTTAGGATTAATTCAGAGGATATTTTTGAGATCAGGACTGGTGGTGGGAAAACTAGGGGACACCTATGGAAGCTGGTCAAGAGTGTGATTAGCAGGGGTGTTAGAGCTGGTTTCTTTACTTTTAGAGTGGTAAATGAATGGAATAAGCTGTCAGAGTCTGTTGTGGGAGCTATGACGGTGAGTGAGTTCAAGGCAAGGTATGATAGATATTGTGAGAATGCCATATAGTTGTGTGGACATGATGTTTAGGGCCTCCCTTGATGAGTCTAAGGACTCCCTGGAGTCGCCCATAATAATAATAATAATAAAAACCTTACACTTTGCAACACTGAACTAACAATTAGAAGAAACACACGTATAAACCACAGTGAAAATTATTTAATTGTAAATATTTCATCCTAAGTATCTTAGGACATCATCAGTACAGTATTTAAACAAAATTAGGAATAACATACAGTTAGGGCGCATGATTACAATAGAATCTCATGAAAATGTGCATAACGTGCTAAAGTAGTACAAAAACAAAAAAAAAACACGTTAATTATTTAACACAATTTTGTATGATAATTTCCCATACTTTAGGAATAGTAAGAACGTCGTTGCGGTTTAGGTTTGGTCTGTGTAGTAGGGCTTCAGAACTTCCTTTGTATAAACGTTCATGTTTAAATAAAGATCTGTGTAAAAGTTTAGCCTTTTCCCAATGGATCCTATGGTTTGGATTTTCAATTCCATGTTGAGAGAGGACAGATTTCTGCAGTTTAAGAAGACGAATGTGGTCTTGATGTTCCGAGATGCGTTTCTGAACAGACCTACCTGTCTGTCCAAAGTAAGATAATTTGCATGAGCATGGAATCTCATAAACACCAGGTAACATCAAGAGTGAGAATTTGTCCTTAGGAGAAGGTAATAAGTTGTAAATTTGGTTGATAGGTTTGTAAGTAGTGGCAAAATTGTATTTCTTCATAATTTTAGAAAGACGTTCTGAGATGCCTTTAACATAAGGTATGGGAATCCTATGCACTTCTTCCTGTCTGGTTTGATGTATGCAGAAGTGACTGATGATTTTTTGAGTTGTTTTGAGATTATATCCATTTAGGATGGCTGTATTTTTGATAACTTCTAATTCCTGGTTTAAAGATTCTTCAGAGGAGCAGAATTTGTGTGCTCTGGAAACTAGTGATTTAATAATGCCAGATTTCTGAGATGGATGACGAGCAGAAGAATTGTGAATGTAGCGACCTGAGAATGTAGGCTTGCGAAAGACGGACGTGGCGATGGAACCGTCTTCTTTTCTTTTGATGTGTAAATCCAAAAAAGAGATACCCTGTGGAGATTCTTTTTCTAACGTAAAGTTGATGCGTTGATGAAGAAGGTTAATTTTATCTAGAAACAGCATCTACATTCACAATTCTTCTGCTCATCATCCATCTCAGAAATCTGGCATTATTAAATCACTAGTTTCCAGAGCACACAAATTCTGCTCCTCTGAAGAATCTTTAAACCAGGAATTAGAAGTTATCAAAAATACAGCCATCCTAAATGGATATAATCTCAAAACAACTCAAAAAATCATCAGTCACTTCTGCATACATCAAACCAGACAGGAAGAAGTGCATAGGATTCCCATACCTTATGTTAAAGGCATCTCAGAACATCTTTCTAAAATTATGAAGAAATACAATTTTGCCACTACTTACAAACCTATCAACCAAATTTACAACTTATTACCTTCTCCTGAGGACAAATTCTCACCCTTGATGTTACCTGGTGTTTATGAGATTCCATGCTCATGCAAATTATCTTACTTTGGACAGACAGGTAGGTCTGTTCAGAAATGCATCTCGGAACATCAAGACCACATTCGTCTTCTTAAACTGCAGAAATCTGGCCTCTCTCAACACGTAATTGAAAATCTAAACCATAGGATCCATTGGGAAAAGGCTAAACTTTTACATAGATCTTTATTTAAACATGAACGTTTATACAAAGAAAGTTCTGAAGCCCTACTACACAGACCAAACCTAAACCGCAACGACGTTCTTACTATTCCTAAAGTATGGGAAATTATCATACAAAATTGTGTTAAATAATTGTTTTTTTTTTTTTTTTTTTTTTTTTTGTATTACTTTAGCACGTTATGCACGTTTTCATGAGATTCTATTGTAATCATGCGCCCTAACTGTATGTTATTCCTAATTTTGTTTAAATACTGTACTGATGATGTCCTAAGATACTTAGGATGAAATATTTACAATTAAATAATTTTCACTGTGGTTTATACGTGTGTTTCTTCTAATTTTGAACGCACCACAGGTTTCGTTATTTAAAAACTGAACTAACAGTTCCACTTACCTGCCCAATCATGCAATCTATTCAAGTCCTCTTGTAAGGTGATAACATCTGCTTGACCCTGCATTGCTCTCCCCAGTTTTGCATCATGTACAAACAGCTGGATCTCACTAGTTAAACCCAACCAATATCATTAACATACAAATTGAACAACAATGGCCCCAAAACTGATCCCTGCAGCACACCGCTAGTTACCTTTATTTTTCAGGATACTGCACCCCCATATACAACTTTCTGATACCTATCTGATAGCCAGTCACTGATCCAACGCAGAAGTCTGGTATCCAATTCCATCAGTTTCAATTTATTTAAGAGCTTATCATATGGCAGTCTATCAAAAGCCTTTGCAAAACCTAAGTACACCATTGTATATGCATCTCCCCTGTCCAAGATATTTGTCACCCTGTTATAGTACATAAGTTAGTTCATGCTCTGCTATTTAGATCCCCAACAAGGACCAACTTTTCCTTCTTCATTGTGTCAGTTGCTTTCTCTAAAAGCCTCAAGGAATTCCTCCACTTCTACCTTAGTAGAACCTTCTGTGTGTCCATAGGCACAAATAAGTCTCATTGTCCAGTTCCCCATTCTGATATTTGCCAACATCACTCTACTTGATATTGCTTGCCATTCAAGAAGATAGCCTCGTATTTAGTATTGAATACTATAGCTACTCCTTTTTTCCTGCCTGAATATAACATTTTGTATTTATTGTGTAGAAATATCTCACCAGTTTTTGTAATATTTTAATAATAATAATTTTAATAATTAATATTTCAACAAATAATTTTAATAATTAATATTTAATAATTTAATAATAAATAATTTTAAAATAATTTTTGTAATAATAATTGCTTTTATAATAATATTATTATATTATTATTAAATTTGCTGATGATGCAATGATAGGTAAGGTAATCAGGAATGTTGCTAATATGCAGTACTTGCACAATGATTTGAATAGGCTGGAATTATGGGCATGTAAAATATGGCTATCATTTCAAATGTTAATAAATGTAAAGTCACGCACTTTGGTGTGATTAGATACTGAATGTTGCATTATATTGGTGGAATTTTGCTTGAAGAAACTGATGAGGCTAGGGATCTTGGAGTTTTAGTAGACAGGAAGTTGAAGTTCAAGAGTCATAGCAAAAACTGTAAATACAACTCAGGGAATAATTCCAATGCTGAAGCAAACCTTGACATATAAAGATAAGAAAGTCATTTAGCCTCTTTAGAGGGCCTTGATAAGACCTCACTTGAACTATTGCAAGTCTGGTCTCCTGGTTTCTGTGGTGATTCTGATACAGGGGAGAGGAAGAAGTGCAAAGGAGTGTCAAAAATGATATCAGGATTGTGGAATATTGATTATGAAGACAGACTGAGAATTTGTAGGTGACAGACTGAGAATTTGTAGGCTTCACACACTAGCAAACAGGAGAAGAGGGGGAGGTGATATAATTTAGAGTTATAAACTTCTGAAAGGGTTATACAGAATTTCAGTAGATGGAATTTTTCATTTTATGGAGGGCATAGAAAGGATGCAAGGTCATCCTTGGAAGTTGAGAATGAATGCTGTCAAGAAGGGGTGTGAGGGCTAGATTTTTCTCTCATACAGTGGTAAATGATTAGAATAGATTGTCATTTTATGGTGTGTGTGTGTGTGTGTGTGTGTGTGTGTGTGTGTGTGTGTGTGTAGCATGAATGAATTCAAGAACGGATATGACAGCTGGTGCGAATGATATGGCTTTGCATATCATTCCCTTTGATGAGTTCCTGACTCTCTGGAACTCTCTTAATAATAATAATAATAACAGATCCACCCATATTTTATAGCCAAATATAGAAATAAGCTTTAAAAAAGTTTCAAAAAAATTTTGAACCTCAATGGTTCAAAATTTTTGAACCTCCATAGTGAGACATGATTAGATAAGGACGACATCCTGACAGGAATATAGATGGAAGGGTATGATATGTTTCGTGAGGATAGAAGGGGTAAAAAGGGAGGGGGGGTGCTATTGATGATAGAGAAAGAGTTATGTACATACAAGGTAGAGATGCAAGAGGGAAATAGGGCCAGTGGTTTTGAGGCGGTATGGTGTGAGATAGAGGTGAATAGAATCAAATACTTGGTGGGATGTTGTTATAGACCTGGTAATGTGGATTGTGGTGATAGTGAAATGTATAGTCAAATTAGCCAAGCAAATAAGAAAAGGGTGATCATTATGGGTGATTTTAATTATGGCAATATAGACTGGAATGAAGAGATAGCAACTGAAAGTAAAGAAAACGAGTTTCTTGAGTTTTTAAGGGATAACTACCTCAGACAGTATGTAACAGAGGGCACACGAGGATTAAGGGTTGAAAATTTATTTTTCACTTGGTTAGAGTATAATAAATTTAGTTTAATCCTTTATCCAAGTGTGAGCAAACAAAGTTTGTGTCTGAAAGTATCTTCAGGACTGGGGTAAGGTGGTACAACACCAGGACAACTCGTTGCAAAGGTGGAGCAAGTTTGCCCTGGTGTTGTACCACCTTATCCCAGTCCTGAAGATACTTTCAGGCACAAACTTTGTTTGCTCACACTTGGATAAAGGATTAAACTAAATTTATTAGAGGATTAAGGGTCTTGGATTTGGTCATCTCATCAGAGGATGTAATTATAAGTGAGTTGTCAAATCATCCACCAATTGGTGAAAGTGACCATGAGGTGTTTACCTGGGTTGTTGCCAGCAGTGCAAGGATTCCTGTGAGAAAAGGGTATATGTGGAACTACAAGGGGGGGGGGGGGGTATGAAGAGCTCAGGAGACAGCTTGTGGGTGTAGCATGGAATGTAGAGTTAGCCGGAAAAGAGATCAATGCAGCTTGGGGGATTTTCAAAAACTATCTAGTAGATGCAATGTCTAAATGTATTCCAAGGGTGAGAAGGTTAAATAAAGTAGGTGTGAGATGGATGAATAAAGAGATTAAGCATGCGATACAGATAAAAAGGGCATTGTGGAGGCAGCATAAGAGAAGTGGAAGTAACCAAATTCATGAGGTCTACAAAGACCAGGCAAGGAGGGTGACTTGGTTGGTGAGAGTAGTCAAAGAGAGGTATGAACAGCAGTTAGCTAATGAAGCCAAAAAAATTCCAAGTTGGTTCTTTCGATATGTAGCCAGCAAAAGAAAGAATGATTATGGAAGGATGACATTGATTGGAGGAAATGGTATAAAGACAGCTGTGTGGTGGAGATACTTAATGAGTAGTTCATAAAGATCTTTCAATCTTCTGAATGTGACTTCATGGAGAGATTGAGAGCAGTTGATGATGGGGAGGAGAGACTGACTGTAAGTGAGCAAGAGGTGTATGGGGAGTTGAGTAAACTAGAAGTTAATAAAGCTGTGGTACTTGATAATATATCACCGCGTATTCTGAAGCAACGTGCCAGAGAGTTGACACCTGCCTTGACATATTTTTTTAATACGAGTCTTGCACTTGGTAGTTCCTAAAGAGTAGAAGGAGGGCAAGATTGTGCCACTTCATAAAGGAGGTGATCGAATTCAAGCATCAAACTATAGGCCTATTTGTGTGTCAGGTGTTGTGGTTAAGTTGTTGGAGAACTAGGATTCAGAGTTGGGTTGACAACAATGGTATAATCTTTGATGGACAGCATGGATTTGCTAAAGGGAGGTCATGTTTTAGTAATCTACTTACTTATTACAATAAAGTGACTGCTTCCTTGGACAGAGGAGAAGGATACACAGTAATATACTTGGATTTTGCAAAAGATTTTGATAGAGTACCTCATGATAAGTTGACAATCAAACTAGTGCAGATGGGGTTGGATATTAGATTAGTGCATTGGATTGGAGACTGGCTATCTGATAGGTATCAACAAGTTGTGTATGGGAGAGTGATATCCAGGAAAAGGAAAGTCACTAGTGGAGTGCCTCAAGGGTCTGTTTTTGAGGCCATTACAGCTTAACTTGTATATGAATGATATTGGCGAAGATTTGGATGGAGATATTCAGTTATTTGCAGATGATGCAAAGTTGGGAAGAACCATAAAGAGTAGTGAAGATGTTGTGGCCTTGCAAGAAGACTTGAATAAATTGAGTGATTGGGCATGGAAATGGGGATGTCAGTTCAATGTTGCAAAATGTAAGGTTTTAAAATTTGGAAAACAAAGATGGGATGCAGAATTTATGCTTGTTGAGAATATATTGTTGGAGGTAGAGGAAATAAGAGATCTAGGGGTGATAGTGGGTAAGGATCTAAAATTTAGGGGACACATTGCCAAAATTGTGAAGACAACACAAAGACTTCTGGGAATGATGCGGAGGACATTGACGTGTGGTAGTAGGGAGATTCTTGTTCCTTTGTATAAGGCTTTGATTAGGCCACACATGGACTATTGTGCCCAGATTTGGTCACTGGGTTTTCAGAAGGATGAAGAAATGTTGGAAAGGGTCCAAAGGCGACTGACTAACGTAGTTTCTGACCTCTAGAATGTTGAGTATGAGGAAAGATTGAGATGTAATTTGCAGAGTCTGGTGGAGAGAAGGAAGAGGGAAGATATGATTGAGACCTACAAGTTGGTAAGGGGTTGTTATAAGATCAATGGTGGAGAAGTTCTACAGAGAATAGTGGGAGATCGGGGAGAACAAGAGGTCATCCCTGGAAACTGTATAAAGAGGGTGTGAGTAGGGGAGTGAGTGGCAGGTTTTTTTTGTGCAGAGTTGTGAATGATTGGAATGCCTTGCCTGAGATTGTGGTGTCTGCAAGGAGTTTGAGTGTGTTTAAGACACAGTATGGTGAGATGTGTGTGTGATAAAAGGACCTCCCATATGAGTCTTTGACTCCATGAGGTCTTGGGTAATAATAATAATATTGCTGAAGGTTATATTTTCATAAGCCCTCTGATATAATTTCAAAACTTTTTTAAAGTTTCTTTCTATATTTGACCATAAAATCTTGCTAGGTCCACAATATCCTCCATTTTAATATCTTACTTATGCCAAATTGAAGTCTTTCAGCTGTATACTTTTAGTATTTATAATGCATTTTATTAAATTTATCCTGTTTTAGGCTCATATACTCCAGATAGATGATTTTGTTTTGTCTGAGTTGATATATAAGGTAAATGGTGATAAAGGCAATGGTTAATGGATAAGTGGAGAAATCCCAACCAACAAGCGGCATGGGTATGTTTAATAAACTGGTTACAAACCCAGAAGGTGAATTGCTGTGTTTATATGTAATGGTTTTGCTGACAAGTTTATTCACCCAAATATTGTTGGAAGAGGTGAAACATGGTTGGATAAAGATGATATGATATCTTAATGGGAATAGAAATGGAAGGGTATGGTGTTTTTTATGAGGAGAAAAAAAGAACAAAGAAGGAGAGTGCTGATGACAGTAGGGGAATTATGTCTGCACAAAGTGGATAAAAGAGGAACATAATGACAATTATTTTGAGGCAGTATGGTGTGAGGTGGAGACTAATAGGAATATTTAGTCAGATACTGCTATAAGCCAGGAAACATGAAGGTAGTGAAGAAGAAATGTAAGAAGCAACTTGGATTAGTGAACAAGGGAAGGGTGATCATTATGGGTAATTTTAATGATAGTAATTAAGTAATTTAATAATTAAGTAATTAGGAAGTGATTAAATAATTATAGTAATGCAGAGATAGTTTTTGGATATAAGGAAAATGAATTCTTGAGAGACAGAATATAATTATTAATTTCGTCAGAAGATGTAATTGTGGGTACCACATTTTCCCAGTTGGTGAGAATGACAATGAGGTGATCAACCTTGGTTTTGGTCAGCCATATGAAGACTCCTGAGAAGAAAAGATCTATGCAAAACAACAAGACTAGTGGTTACAAGAAGATCAGGAGACTGTTTAAAGCTATAGCATGAAAAGAGTAGTTAAGTAGGAAGGAAATATATACTGCTTGAGAAGTGATTATCAGATATTTAACAACAATGTGTGAATATATTCTGAATGTCAAAAGGCTGAATAAAATAAGAGTCAAATGGATGAATGAAGTGATAAAGCATGAATCTTGATAAAAGAAAATACTGTGGAGGAAGAATAAGATGAATAATGGTAGCAATCAGCTGCACAGGGAGTATAAGGAGCAGACCTGGAAGTTGATTTACTCAATTGGCAAGGGTAACAAAACTGCAGTATGAGCAGAACTTAGCAAATCAGCCCAAAAAAATCACTGAGAATTTTTTCTGATACATGCTAAGTAGAATGAAAAATTATTATGGCAAGATGATTTTAATGGATGAAGATGGTACATTGGTAACTGCTGCACAGGACACAGTTGAATTCAGCAAACAGTTTATCAGGGCGTTTCATCCTCATCAGTGTGAAATCGTGAAAAGTTCAAGTGCAGAGGAAATAGGTATAGATATATGAAGAATTAAGTAAGCTTGCTTGATGTCAATGAGGCTATGAGACTTGGTAACATATTGGCATATGTTTTAAAGGAATATTAAAGAAACTTGTTGGTACTCTAGGTAGACTTGTTTAATGTGAGTTTTGAAACAGCACAAGTCTTACGGGAGTGGGAAAAAGGAACAATTGTTCCACTCTTTATAATAAGGTGAGAATATATTAGAACGGGTCAAGAGAAGATTTGTGAGGGTGGTAACCATTCTTTGGAATGTAGAGTATAAAGACAGATTGAGAGAATGTAATTTGCAAAGGATCATGAATAAGAGAAGGAAAGGGGATATGACTAATACATGTAAGTTGTTCGGGGGCTGTTACCATGGAAAAAGTTTTCATACAATTGGAGAGGGGGGATGAGGCTAGACCATGAGGCCATCCCTGGAAACTGTATAAAGAAGGTGTAGGTAAAGGAATGAGGAGAAAGTCATTGAATAGTGAGTAGCTAATAACATGAAAATGCATTGTCTGAGAGTGTGGCAAATGTGGACATGAATGAGTTTATTTGTGATAGTGTGTAGCATCCATGATGAGATTTTGACTCCATTGAGGTCTGAAATTAAAAATAATAATAATTCTGACAATATAAATGACTCAATTAAAATCAAAACTGGAATGAATTTGCATCATTTAAGACACAAAGAGAGAGAGAAAGAGAGAGAGAGAGAGAGAGATCCTAGATATCAAATGTCACTAAATTCCACCCAGTCAGTATGAATTGTTTTGCCAATAAAATTGTGCTGACTGAAACTGAAGGCTAATGACTTCATATCATTTGCCTTAGTATGTATCCCATAATGCAAAGCACACACCCTTTCAGAAGTGTATAATTATTATTATTATTATGTGACACCTCCAGGGAGTCCAAAGACTAATCGGGGGAGAGTGTGCCAACAGCATCGAACGATTGATCTCCTTCCAACTACTAACCGCACTCAACTTGCTTAACTTTTTGCGAGCCAATAGTAACAGAGGCTCTACTAATCGACCAACCTTTGCTGGCAATGCAATGCATAATTGGAAGGGCCACTACCAGACCAGCTTCAACCTTTATTGAGGTCTCTTCAGTGGGTAGTGGCACTTCCAATTATGCATTTCATTATACATGCCTTCATATCACTAAGGCAAGTAATATGAAGTCATTAGCCTCTATATACAAGTAGCTCAGACGTGAATATATTTCAGATGCAAAAACTTTGTTTTGCTTACTTGGGAAAAGGATTAAAACCAAGTATAAAATTTCTTGGTATCTTTAACATACACACACGCACACATTTGGACCTTGAAGAACGCAGGTTTGAATTGTGCAGTTCCACTTATATGTGGATTTTTTTAAAAATAATTATATTGGAAATTTTTGTGAAGATTTGAGTTAAAAAAACTCGCAGATGAACCATGTAGCCTAGAAATATTGAAAAAATTAAGACAAAGGTATATAAATGCATAAAATATATGTATACACTAGTCTATTTTATCATTTACTATAAAGTATATACAAATCTATTATAAAAAATTAAAATTTATCAAAACTTGCTAATTAATTAAACTAATTAATAACAGTTAATTTTATGCAGTTATGATTTAATACTTCATCTTTACGTTTGTTTACATTTCTCTTGACTGCCAACTCTTACAGACCATGCATGGACATTGGCAGTCAAGAGAAATGTAAACAAACGTAAAGATGAAGTATTAAATCATAACTGCATAAAATTAACTGTTATTAATTAGTTTAATTAATTAGCATAAAATAAAAATTTTATAATGATTCATTCATAGTGTATAGGCTAGGCTACCATGAAACAATTGTATCAATTGCACTAGGCTACCATAAAGGCTACCTCACATTATCTTTTCATTTTTGATGTCTAGTGTTAGTAATACATATAACATTCTACAGTGTTTAGTATCTATTAAGACAATATTGATGTAGGTAATCACAGACATACAATTTATCTTGTATATCTGTCAGTACCTACAGCAATTCATCTTGTAAACAGAAGATGTAAACTTATTGTATCGATAAATTCAGTAGAGTACTGTAAGTGTATTTTCCCTTCTTTATGATTTTCTTTATTAACATTTTCTTTTCTCTAGCTTACTTTATTGTAAGAATAATAGAGTATATAATACATATATACCATACAAAATATGTGTTAATCGACTGTTTGTGTTATTGGTAAGACTTCTGGTCAACAGTAGGCTATTAATAGTTACGTTTTTGAGGAATCAAAATTTATACGTGGATTTTTCGAACAACGTGGGGGGGGGGGGGTCGGTGCCTCTAACCCCCACATTGTTCAAGGGTCAACTGTATATATACACATATATGAGACCTTTGGAAATAATAACTACAGGATGATTTATTCAGGCAACAGTGATCAGAGAGAGAAATGAGTAGCAAAAGTATTTAAGAATACAACAAACTTCTTGAATGGAAGGCAATTTTGGGTAGAATGATTGGAGGAAATTTTAAATTAAGAAATTGAAACATGCAACTCATGCATAGTTAAATAAAGGAAAAGCTGGCTTTGTATAACTAAACAACAGGATAGGAAATAATTCACAGAAATGCTTTGGATCAATTTGTATAAAAAAGATAGAACTAATAATAACAGTGAGTACATACTGGATTTCTGTTCAGGACATGGACTGTTCCACATTAAAAACAATGTGCAAACATAAAATTCAACATGAAGAGATCACACGTGAAATAAGAAGTCATATTATACTGCTAATAGTGATATCTTCAAGTTGCTTCACAATAAAAGGATATAGAAGGAATTTGAAATGAAAGTGGTGGTATTTGGTTTTGAGTATAATAAGGACTATAAATACAAGCCAGAAAGGTAACTCAGTTGGAAAGAAGAGCTAAACTGCAGTATGAGGAAAAATTAGCCAATCTGGCAAAAATCCTAGAAAGTTTTTTTTCTTTTAGTATTGCACAATGATCAGCATTCATTTTAGAAATTATGGACTTTACAACCGTGTTATAAATAACTATTTTAATTTCCCTACATTTCGATCTTCATATTAAGATCATCATCTGCAGCACATACAAATATACAGAACAAGCTGAATACAGTAAGCTAGAGAAACAATGATTTGATCATAGGTTATTCTACTGACATGACCTCTAGTGAAAAAAAAAAAAATAATTATTTAGAAACTACATCAAGCTAAATTCTATTTATGATAACATAAGTAAATATTCTTTCTTATAGATAGTTTTCGTTCAGTAACAATGATGTCCTATTTTTAGCCTTACAATTGTTATTTTTGATTTAGGATCCTGGATTATCTACAGTCCTGTTTATAGTTACTCTGGAGAGGAAGGTTCCGTGGGTTGAATATGTGCCTTCCATATGTTTGGGATTTTTAGACCATCATTATTGTTCAGATTGGGGTGGTTGATAATAATCTCACAGGCTTCCTCAAATTTGCATTCATACCATGTTTTGGTGTGATGTAGACCAGTGCTTCCCAAACTTCTGGATGTCAGGGCCCCCTTTGCAAAAATTAAAATATTTCATGCCCCCCCTCCAAAAAAAATCGTAATAGAGAGATATATTATTATAATATTTATTGTATTTATATTCAATACAAAACATACACAGCGAATATTGCAAAAATCAAATGCATGTATTACATTTTTTGCCTCTTACCATTTGGTTCTGAAGACGATGCGGGCTGTTCTGGTAAAATATGAAATACTGTCCTTTTTATGAGTCTGTTTCTGCTTCTTCTGATTGTTCGCGGGAATTTTTTTTTTATTTTTTTATCAGCCACTTCTCCATCTCAGGATTAAATTTTTTTAATGTAGAATAGATGAAATAATATCACCACTTACCGATACTGGCACACCACAGACTGATAATATGAAATTAGTGAATATTACCTGAATAAGGGAATCCCCGGACCAGGAACATTTTTCTGTTTTGTGACTTTTCTCCCTTTAAGGTAATTAATCCTAACGCGAAACAGACAGCAAAGCAGGGTATTAAAACGTGCATATGATTGGTGTGGTATTAACAAAACATCGCTCAACCGAAAGATAAAAGCATAGCTGACAATTGAGTTGAAATGCTAACTCTCTTCAACCGAATTCCACATGTGAAATTGCCATAACATTCATTATATATATATATATATTACTTAGTTTTAACACTTTTACGAATTTTAACACGTTCAGTTGAATTTTATTGCTGCCTTGGGAAATCGAACTCGCACACATCTAATTAATAACAATAGTTTTTAGTTAGATACTGTATTTGCCCATGCAACATATGGTTTTGTTTCAGTCTATACAGCATAGTTTCTGTATGAGGGGACATGTGATTCATTAATTAGTGTGTTTTTATCCCAGTTGTCTCTAATTGCACTATTTGTTGAGAAATATATTACACAGACTCCTCATACCTTATTCACTGACATAATAAAAGTACTTGTTTTTATTGCCTCTGCAGTATAGTGGTTGTTAGGGAGGGATGTTGTTTACCACTGCAAGCGAGTTACTATCTCCCCCACATGAACTTGTTTAAGCTTTTTTTCATGTGTGAAGTATATGCGAAACTTTTATTGGTAACAGAAAACTAGCTCGGATGACAGTGATAATATAAAACGAGTTTTGATATGTATATAAAGTCAATATCAACAGTCCCTGATTACGAACGCATGATGAAAGGGACAGGAAGATTTGGAGCTTCCCTGGAGAGCATTCGAAGTAAATACAATTAACCACTGCTTTGAAATGAAACATATGAATAAGCAATATTTACTAATATTCATTAAGCGCCGAAATACGCAGGAAGCAAGGTTTGTGAACCAACACCAATGTGTGAATTTTTGCATTAAAATATAAAAAATAACAAAAAAGAAATAATAAATAATAAAAGTTAAATACGTTTCTTTTAAAATAAAAAAATCTGCTTAGTCTTAAAACATTTAATTTTTTTTATTATTTCACGGCCCCCCCCTCAACAAAACCTACGGCCCCCAAGGGGGCCGCGGCCCACAGGTTGGGAAGCGCTGATGTAGACAACTAGTACTTTTCCAGTCAATTCAATGTAAGGTGTTCGGGGCATGATCAGAAAGGCCAGCTTCTCCATAATTATTATATTTAATGTGTCATTTATGTTCTTTTTGTCTGATAGGAATTGTGCGTCCTGTTTCCCCTATATACGGTATGTTACAGGTGCAATAAGTACAGTATACTCCAGGGTGGGTCAGCGGAGGGAGTGGCTCTTTGGATGAGTTGAGTAAGCTTTTCAATTTTGCAGGAGGTTTAAAGGTGGCTTTGAAGTTGTATTTTTGTAGTATTCTGTTTATTTTATCTGATGTCCCTTTAATGTAAGGAATGGTTATAGTTTTATTGTAGTCTGGTTTGTCTTTGTTTTTTATTGAGGTCTTGTAGAGAATTTTGTTAACAGTGTTTTGGCTGTACCCATTTTTTTGAAAAGTAGTGCTGATAACTTTAAATTCGTCTTTCAGTGCATGTTCACTGGAGCAGATCTTCAGAGCCTTGTTTTTTAGAGTATTAATGACACCTAGTTTTTGTGTTGGGTGGTGGTAGGAGTTTATGTGTATATATTGGCCAGTATGTGTTGGTTTTCGGTAAACAGTGAAGGAAAGATTGCCAGAAGGAAGATGTGTGACGGGTGTATCTAGAAACGAAAGTGTGTTCTATTTTTCAATCTCAGTTGTGAACTGTATGCATTTGTGTTGTCTGTTTAGGTGGCTAAGGAATGTGTCTAGTGTCTGGTGGCCATGGGACCAGATCGTGAAAACATCGTCAACATATCTAATCCATACTTTGGGTTTTATAGGAGAGGAATCTAAAGCATGTTGCTCAAAATGTTCCATATAAAAGGAATGACCTAACAACTCCTCGAGTTGTTAGGTCATTTCCCCTCCTACATCAGAAACACACAACAATTCATAAACATTATCAAAGACATTACATTAGAAAAGGATGATTTATTAGTCAGTTTTGACGTCTCTGCCCTCTTTACGAATGTCCCAATCAACGACGCAATCCTTCTTCTACAGAACAAATTCCCTCCAGATATCACGTCACTCTTTGCGCATGTATTATGTTCTGGTTATGTTGTATGGCAAAATGCTTTCTACCTACAAAAAGAAGGCACAGCCATAGGCTCGCCATCATCCCACCCCCCCACATTGCTAACTTTTATATGGAACATTTTGGGCTACATGCTTTAGATTGCTCTCCTTTAAAACCCAAAGTCTGGCTTCGATACGTTGATGATATTTTCGCAATCTGGTCCCATGGCCACCAGACACTAGAAACCTAAACAAACAACACAAACGCATACAATTTACAACTGGGATTGAAAAACAGAACACACTTCCGTTTCTAGATACACTTGTCACAAGTCTTCCTTCTGGCAATCTTTCCTTCACTGTTTACCAGAAACCAAAACATGCTGGCCAATATATACACATAAACTCCTACCACCACCCAACACAAAAACTAGGTGTCATTAATACTCTAAAAAACAGGGCTCTGAAGATCTGCTCCAGTGAATGCACTGAAAGACGAATTTAAAGTTATCAGCAATACTTTTCAAAAAAATGGGTACAGCCAAAACACTATTAACAAAATTCTCTACAACACCTCAATAAAAAACAAAGACAAACCAGACTACAATTATAACCATTCCTTGCATTAAAGGGACATCAGATAAAATAAACAAAATACTACAAAAATACAACCTCAAAGCCACCTTTAACCCTCCTGCAAAATTAAAAAGCTTACTCAACTCATCCAAAGATCCACTCCCTCTGCTGGACCGCCCTGGAGTATACCGTATTTATTGCACCTGTAATATACCATATATAGGGGAAACAGGATGCACAATTCCTATCAGACAAAAAGAACATAAATGACACATTAAATATAATAATTATGGAGAAGCTGGCCTTTCTGACCATGCCCTGAACACCTTACGTTGAATTGACTGGAAAAGCACTAGCTGTCTACATCATGGTATGAATGTAGACAACTAGTGTTTAGAATCATGTTATGAATGCAAATTTGAAGAAGCCTGTGAGATTATTATCAACCACCCCAATCTAAACAATAATGATGGGCTAAAAATCCCAAACATATGGAAGGCACATATTTGACTCACGGAATCTTCCTTTCCAAGAGTAACTATAAACAGGACTGTAAATAATCCAGGATCCTAAATCAAAAATAACAATTGTAAGGCTAAAAATAGGACATCATTGTTACTGAAAGAAAACTATCTATAAGAAAGAATGTTTATTCATGTTATCATAAATAGAATTTAGCTTGATGTAGTTTCTAAATAATTAATTTTTTTTTTTTTTTCACTAGAGGTCATGCCAGTAGAATAACCTATGATCAAATCATTGTTTCTCTAGCTTACTGTATGTAAGGTAACTCGGCTTGTCCTGTATATTTGTACATGCTTCAGATGATGATCTTAATATGAAGATTGAAACGCAGGGAAATTAAAATAGTAACATGGTTGTAAAGTCCATAATTTCTAAAATAAATCCTAGAAAGTTCTTTCGATATATGGCATGTGAAAAAAAAAAAGAAATTCATCAAAGTGTTTCATCCTCATAAGTGTGACATCATGAGGAGTTTGTGTGTGTGGAGATTATGGTACGGGACTGATAATGAGTAAGTAGAGGGCCCATGAGGAATTAAGTAACCTTGAATGTTCTAGTGAGTTAACAGTAGTTCCAACATATCTGTTTGATAATCATGCAACAGGTGAATATCAAAAAAGCAGAAAGAGAATAAAACAGTTTCTCATTTCGTCTCATCATTTCAATAAAATATACCATTAGTATCTGTAAGAGATCATGAGGGGTACCGGTATAGAAAAGTTTCACAACAAAAGCCTATTAACAATTAATTACACATATTCAGATGTTTTGATAAACCAGAATACAAAACCTTTTGTATTCTGGTAAAACTTGTCAGGTTTTAATTGCTTATTTTTATTAAACACTTTATTTACATCTTAATATGGTCTCAATACCAAAAACTTCCCACATAACTGGTAAACCACAAATTGACCTCTGACAATTGTCAATGGTCCTAGTTTACATCCTAGGCTGCCTACAAATTCCCATAGAGGGCACACCACCTAGACAGTACTTGAGAGTCACCCACATGTTTCATTAAGTATTGTGTTGTTTGTGTGTGTGTGTGTTATTTGTATTCCCTGAAGATGTCTCAGTGACTGAGACAAAATATTGGAAGCATTAAAATTAGTTTTTAATCCTTTCCTAGTGCTGTCAATACTCCATTAAATTTCCAACATGATATCTTCCCAGCACTTAACTAGTTTCTATCATTCTCACCGTTCTTCTAGGCTTACAAAAATGAGAACAACTGCTGGTCAACCTCGATTCACAGTACAATTTCGAGCTTAACAAACTTACTTCCTCTTCTTCATTCCATCCCCTTTTGTCATCAAACAGCCTTTGGTATAAAGTGTTCTCAAAAGACAACTGAAGCTTTTCAAAAAATATTAATAGAGTCTCTCTCGCTCTTGTCCAGACAAAGCACAAGTGTAATATAGGTTCTGAAACCTCTCAGTGCATTAGGTTAATGTTAAAAATAAATAAATTAATATATTAGTGTGAATTGCAATGTTTTCCTTGAACATGTCTACAAACTATAAGTAACTGATTCCTATAATAAGGAAGGAAGGAAGGAAGAAAGAAAGAAGGCTGTTTGAAACAACTGATTTATAGTAAATATAAATAAGATTTTATAAATGAAATTGGCTTACTTTAGGTGCTGGTTTAGCTTCTTGGTCAGTCACACTTGGTATCGCAACATTATAATTGGCAAGAGAACTCAAAAGTGTTGCAACCTGGGGTCGTTCGGCTATCTCCTCCTGAAACACCATTTATTAAAATTATACAAATTTATTTGACCAAACAGAATTTTGTAAATAAATAATGACAGATACATATTACCATAATTTTGCATTCAGCTTTAGAAATTACTATGTACATGTAATTCAGTAATTAGTAAATGCATATTGATTTTAGTAAATAGTATGTATCATTGCTGGCCTGGCTGGTTGGGTGGTTCACATAACCTGCTCTCTGCCAAGCGTTCTTTGGGTTCGAATCCTGCCATGGACATAAATCTTTGTGATTGTCTTTAGGCGGGAGACAAATTTCATCATCCAGCATGAGACCCTATAATAGAAGTGCCTGTTAACCTCTTTTGGTTTATTATTTCTGTCTCATGTTAACCCTTATTTCTTCTGTTTCCTGAAAGGTACATATACTGTCAGTTATTTTTGAAAAATGTAATTTCTTAGCCAGATGATTTTGTTCATTTAGTCATTTTCTTTAGTATGACTTGTCCATTCACGATTGTGAGCAGTCAGATCCTCTTCTTATTGCTTCATTTGTTATTTAATTTCTCCTGGATGTATCTTTCAGACAACTTTTATGATGCAAATCTTTTATATATCTTCAAATTTTTAATTTTTAATTTCTGTTGCTTTTTTTTTGTAACTTTTCCCCCCCTTAATACTTACGAAGTACCAAAGCTTTGTTAAAGTTTAACTATTTGCTTTCCAGTTTTTTTCTTTCAACTAATTTTCTCACTATACCATAAATTACTGGCATTTCACTATTTATTCATCAATAACTTTAATGATCTGCATTAATTAGTGTGAGATCATCATCCTAATAATTAGAGATAAATGGCTTGTAAGCATTATGTTTAGCCTCAAAAGAATAGAGGTTTTCATAATTATGATATTGGTTTTCAACCAATAAGATAATCTTCTTCGTCGTCGTCTTCTTGTTTTCAGCCATTTTCTATCCACTGCTGGACAAAGACCTCCTCCAATTCCTTCCAGTTTTCTGTTCTTGGCAATGGTTGACCAATTTTTCCCAACAAAATTTGATAATAAATTTATAAATAAGATAATACCGATATGACCAGTGGCTGCCCGTGAAGTTTTAAGTGGGGGTGCTGCTTATACAAAATAATTTTAAAAAAATTATATTTTTCCTAATCAGCAACCAATTTATTAATAAATAAATCTACAGACTTATTTATTAATAAATTGGTTACTAATTAGGAAAAAAATATTTTTTTTAAAAATTATTTTGTATAGGCAGCACCCCCCACTTAAAGCTTCACGGGCCACCACTGGATATGAAATTGCTTCGGGCCAATAGGACGGCACTAATACGACATTAGGTTCTGACATTGTATGAGTAGAGGTGTCATTTAAAATACTAATATATATGAGTATAGTATCTGTTCAGTTTATTAATCATGTTATCTTAAGTGAACTTTCCCATAGATGCTTCTATTCATTCATATTTTCATATAGGAATTTTCATACTTCATATATTTATGTAACCTTTCGAACACCCTTTAAGCAGTTTGCAGTTTACAGGATTACCTCTTTTTTTTCTTTCTCCTTCCATTTGAATATATGAAAAATCCTTTGATATCTATTTTGTAATCTACTCTTAGTAGTATGAGTTAAGAGCAATAGCATAGAACATAGAGTTAGATTGAGAAGATATCAATGCTGCTTGGATACTGATGAAGAATCATGAAGAGAGTATAAAGAGGAAGATAATAATCAGGAATGCCTCGATTGCTGGGAAAGCAAAAAGTGCAAAGTGAATAACAATTAAGGAAGATGATATCAATTGATAAAAATGGTAATCTGATAACTACTACAGATGATATAGTTGAAATATTTAATGAACAATGCATTAGGCATTGTACTGATAGGCTTGAGCCATGCAGAGCTTGAGTAAGAAAGAAATAGCAGAGAGAAATCCATTTCAACAAAAACTCTGTGCCAGGAACTACACAGAGTTGGATATCACGGTTGGGTTGCCTTTCACAAATCTTTGATCACTCTCATAAATACATATCACCACTTCCAATGTGCAAAGATCACAGGCTGTGGACTAAAAAACAGTGGAGAGATGTGATATGGTCCAATCAATATCCATGTTAACACTTTTTGATGCAAAAAGTTTGTAGGACAATCACAAACATCCATGCCCATCATGGGATTCAAACCTGCAGCCTCTTGGCTGGAGATTGGACATGCTAACCACTTGGCCAACCAGGTAGGCTCCCATAATCTCCCATAACAATCATTCTTCTTACACTTCCCAAGCTTAACTTCCTAAACGTCTCCTGCTCCTCACCCTCTATGTTTCCTGGCTTCTAGCAACACTCTGCTAAATTTCCTGTCTTGACCACTTCTACCTCACACCATATGCTATCAAATCCATAAGTGTTACTGCCTTCCAAAGCCTCCACTCTTATCATAAGCAGCACTTCACCACTGTGTTTTCTCTTCCTATCCTGCTGAAAAATGCTGTACCCTGCTACTTCTATTCTAAGTATATCATCTTCTGTCAACCATGTCTCAGAGATCCAAATAATCTTTGGCAGGCTGATGCTATCAGTGCGACCAATTCATCTCTTTTATTCCAGATACTCCTGGCATTAGTAAAGAATAAAAATGTCACTGTTTCTATACCTATCATTATCCCCTCCAGACTCCACTGGATTCAGAATTACCTGATGTACTCCCCCTTCTCCCAAGTACCTATTCCCACAAGAGGCTACCCCTGCTATCATCCACCCTGATAATTCTAGTTTCTCTTCATTGACACACTGACTCATTCAGAGAACAGCATTCTCTACAGATATCTATGTCCTTCCTCATTCAAATGCAAGCCATCTCTCGCATATAGTTCCTTTGTGTCCTCAAATGCTCTCCAAGCATCCACGTATTCCAAGCCTCTCTTCTGACACATTATTATTATTATTATTACTTGACACCTCCAGGGAGTCCAAGGACTCATCATGAGAGGGCACTCTACTTTGCTAAATACATCTCACCCTCTCCACTACTTCTTAATTCTCCAACTATGACACTATTACCATCAACACCATCTACAGCCCATCATCACCAACAACAGCATTTTTTTTGTCTGTAAATTGTGTTCTGAAGGCCGATTTGTCCAAGTGCGGGATAAAAAACCTGAGTTTCTGGGAGAAAAAACCCTGCTACCTCTGTATGAGATCAGCTAACTCACTTTCAATTGAAAAAGTCCCATATAAGGATTCCCATCATCACAACGAGAATAGTACCCAGGTCTTTTCCAATCGAAGGGCACAATGTTCTGCTGTTCTTCCAATTGCACTATGGTGGTGGCACACATTCTAGCTATCAGCTATTCATTATTAATGCTTTTCTCCTCAATTCTTCATTATCATACCTGGGCAACACACACACACACACACTATCTTCTCTCTCTCTCTCTCTGAGTGTTCTTCTATGCAACCTCATATGCAGATTTTTGCAGTTGACACAAAGTTCTGGAAAGTAAGAGTTGAGCAGATTTGGTTTTACAGGAGGATTTGAATATACTGAATGAGCAGTGAGCGGGTTTATGAATCATTGCAAAGTGTAATGTTTTAAAATTGAAATGCGGGAATAGAAAGTGGTGCATATAACTTGTAGGCTTATCTTGAAGGTAGTGAAGGAAATGAGAGCCTGAACTTTAGGAATTGTACTAGAATTTTGAGGAGAATTCAATGGATTATGGCAATGACAAGAATATTATTGGCATGTAGTAATATAGAGGTTATAGTTCTATTGCATAATGCCTCTCGACCAGGACATTCACACAAATCTATTACTGTACACAGATTTGGTCACCTGATATTCAAGGGAATCAACACATTTTGGAAGTTGTCCAAGAAGAGTGACTAAGTTGGGTGAGAAAACAGAGTGAGAAAGTGCTATTTCTAGGATTGGAAAGAGAGAGAAATGATATGATTGAGACATAAGTCAGTGAGAAGTTTTTACAAGATTTTTCAGGAGAGATTTTTCATAAAATGAGAGATGAAACAAAAGGCCATCCCTATATTGTGAATGAATTTAAAACATGGCTAAATGAGCTTTGTGTGTAATTGTGAGAGCCATCCATTGAATCTTCAATGTAACAGAGATCTGATGATAGTAACAAAAATAAAATATTATTATTGTACTGAATATATACAGCCTCTCTGTCAAGTCAATCCTGTCTAACCCATGATATAATCTGTTTCCAAAGGGTTATATGAAATCCAGCAAGCATTCCTGCTGTAAAAGGTTATCTTCCTAGTTGGAGGAAATGCCAAATAAACCTGTTAGGTGACAGATGACCATCACTTGGTGAAATATAACCACCTGACTTATTAGAGGTGTGAAGTAACAAATGCCATGTTCAGTCTCCAGAGCAAGGATTACAGTTTCTGTCACTTACCCTCTCTTCTTCGTGCAATGTGAGTGATACCCTTCAAGGGCATAACAAACATACTAAAAGACCAAAACCGCCTCTGTTTCAAGGGTACATCAGAAAAAATGGTGGTGCCATAGGTCAGGCATGTCATTGCCAGATACTACACTGGATCAAATCTGTTAGCTAGTACATAATCCTGCAGCCACATACTCTGCCAGGTTGTGCCTGGAGAAGGACTCTGAGTAGAATGCGAGAGATACTGTGAAGGCCATGTTATGGCAAAGAGGTGGTCACTTTCTGTATGAGTTACATGTCTGAGTCTCTCTATCCTTGAACCAAAAATGGAACATACAAAAATTGATGGTAACATTAGAACAGAAGGAAATCTCTCTCAAAAACTAATATCCCAATTAAAAATCTAAACCCAGTGCACCATACAAAATATGCCAGAATCTTCCCCTGCCACAAAAAAAAAAAAAAGAAAAGAAAAAGCTTTCACATCACATTTACCAACATCCATGCATAAACATCAACATAAATGACATACACCATCACTTACAGTAATCCAAATCACATCTCCTACCCTTAGCAGTAACATAAATTGCAGCTACATCAACCCAGTCAACTTTAAATCTCTAATTAGACACTCCATGAATTCCTTTTGCCACAAGAGTGAATGGCACCTGTGCCTTTGTGATATCTAACATTGCTTACCAGAGAATGCTAATTTAGAATCCCTTGCTTTTGACCTCTTTCTCAAGGTTTCCTTGCCCCAATTCCAACTGACTGCCATTTTCTCTCACTGACCAAACTGGATGAGATCTGGAAGTTTTTTCTATAAGCAGTTGACCTAGTGCAAATCATACATCTGCATACCCAAATTACTGACTATCCTCATTACTCTCCCAATATGCTTGATCCCTTTTAAACCAGTTCTCTTCCAGATACACCACAGAGACCACTTCTCCTTTTAGTAACTCATATCACAAAATTGTGCAAGTCTTCTAATGCCTTCCCTCCTAAAACCTTCAATTCCAATCGCCTGTCCTTTGGCACAATAAAGTGGGATGACCTCTGGAAATTCTATTCTTTCTTTCTGACTACCACTTCCATTTTTCTGACTCAAACACCTCTGAGCAAATCACAGAAATTATCTCTCATTGGCATGAAGGCTTTCAATCCCTATTCTACACAAATTTTCATTCACTCTCTAAACCCTGGTTCAACAGAAGGTGCACTAAAGGAATTTGAAAAACTCAGCTTACATAGGTGGTGTGCAAAGAGAATCTTAGCTTCAAACTCAGTTTACGCTGAAACATGCAATAAATGTAAAACAACCATAAGTAATTATAAATTTGACTTTATAAAATGCCAATAGCAGAAAACTTGACTCCTCTCCAAATGGAAGTCATGCCTTCTGGTCCCTCACAAAGAAGGACTCTCATAAAAAGGGTCCTTCTGGTCTGTTTGCCATGAGATGGAACTTCTGCTTACATGCACTCCCCCCTCCCCTCTCTCTCTCATCAGATGCCATTATTGTCACAGCAGCTAAAGATAAACTGACCTTCTGGCATTATACTCTTCATTCAATTCCTGCATAGAGGATGAAGGTAATTCACCTCCTCCACTACCAGAAACTAGACACCATATGTCTTCTGTGATTTTTCAGCAAAAGGATATCAGAAGAATACTAAACAATCTGGACACTAAAAAATCTTCTTGTCTTGATGCATCTCTCCAACTGTATTCTAATGTTGTGCTCCAGGCTAACACTTGTCCTATATTGTCTTCATAATCTTCTATACTTAACTGCCACCTATTCCAACCAGTGGAAACAAGCATACTTGTAAAGTTCTGATAAACATCTGGAACAAAAATTATATTAACGCAACTGATATAACCGCAAGAAAGAACACATTTTAAAACCCTTTAACCCCTATGATTCAACAAATTGTAATAATTTGTTCTTTTTCTTTTAGGATATATAGGAAGACATACTAGAGGTTTTGAAGAAATTCAAAGAGGTGTGGGCTATCACCAAGTTTTTCATGCTGCAAAAAAACTCCACAACTGAGATTCCCATTGAATTGTCTGCGACTGTTTTTTTTTTTTCTTTTTTTTTTTTGTACCTAGGTTTATTGTTAGAATATAAACATTGTAAGGAATTTAATGAGCTTCATTAAGTTTTGTGAAACAACACAAAGAGGCTGTGTGACAATGCGGTAATCCCAAAAAGCTATGAATGGAGGTATCTGACCAATGAAGGGTAGGGAATTTTAATTATGTTTGTTAATAAGTTTAAGTCACGACTGACATGAGTAATGGTTAGAGGTAAAGGGGAATAAAATTTATTTTATCTCTGTTTAAGATTCTCACAGACTTACACTCATAAGAATTTAACTGGTGCAGTCAATAAACAAATAAATAAGTTAAATATAGACTGTGAACGAGAGTAAAAAATCAAAGATAAATAAAATAAAATAGTGGTTATACCAAATGGCACAGATAAAATAGATATAACAGCTGCATTATAACAAGTGTATAACACTTTGTGGGGATTATGTAGAAGAATGTGTAAGTTACATGGTTCTACTTCAATTCCTTCATGGTGATTTTCACAACTTTTCAGCACACTCTTGTATAACCAGCATATTCCATAAAAGAGAGTGAGAAATCTAGCAAAAAACTACCAAGTAATCACCATCACTTCGATCATCTCCAAAATAATGGAAAAAGTCATCAATTGTCAAACTTTTCCTATACTTTTATGGCCACCAGTCAATCAGTGATAAACAATACATATTCTGCCAATCAAGGTTGGCTGAAGTCTAAGCCTGCATTATCCACAACTGGATACATGAGTTGGAAAGGTCTGGAGAAACATATACTGTTACTCTTGATATTTCCACAGCTTTTGTTCATGTCTGGGATTCATGCCCTGCTAAGCAAACTTCCATCCTTTGGCCTACCTGTCACCCTCAGTAGCTGTGTAGCTAGCTTTGCCTCTGGCCACTGTAATGGTGTAGCTAGGGGGTGTGGAGGGGGCAGTCCACCCCGGGCAGCACTTTGAACCTTTTTGAACTTTTGCAGTTAATTCTAAAATACAGTCTCGAGAGCTCAGTTTCAAATATTGAATACTAATGCAAATTTTCCTCATAATTGCTGAAGTGTTGCTAGTTGTGAGAGGAGGTTTTCTAAATAAAATTTGATTAAGAATTACCTACATTACTATGAAATAGACTTCACCATTGTTACGACGATTTTGCTAACAGAAAAGCAAGAAAAATAACATTTTAGAATGTTGAAGTTAAAGTTTTACTTCAAACATAAACATACGTGTTTTAATTTATTTACCTATACGTCATTTCCCTATACTTTTGTGAGTTGAAAGGGGCAGCAAACTCAGGGACCACCCTGGGTGGCCAAAGCTCTAGCTATGCCACTGCAGTCATGGTGAATGGCTCCCCTTCTTCAAGATTCACCAGTGATGCAGGAATGCCTTAGCACTCTTTTCTATCACATGCTATCTTTTTCCAGTACATAAATGACATACCCTTAATAACCAATAATCCTTCCCACAGCTAAGCTGATGACAGTACATGCCATTCATTTTACTCATTCGACAAACCATGTAGTGCTCAGTCATCTCAAGTTTCAAGATCATCTGCAGCAAGTGCCTTAAACAATAATCTCCATACCATTCTTCAACTGAACGAGGATATAGTAATATACTATGTGATATATTCTATTCAACTGAACATAGTGTATCATGTCACAACTGGTGATGTGATATATTATGATATACTAATAGTGGAACACTTTAAATAATCCAGGTATAGAAATTTCCCAGAATAATAAAATAAATACGTTATTATTTGTAGATGAACAGGTAATAATATCAGATAAGCAAGACAATTTACAAAGAGCAGTATATCATTTAAACATTATAGCAAACAATTTGGAATGGATATGTCTATGCATAAAACTAAAACAATGGCATTTTGTGGACAATCTCCAGTTAGAAGTAAAACAGTTATTACTATTATTATATCATTTTATTATATACAGTGACATTATATTATGCATCATATTATATTATTAAAGGCCTATGTAGATCAGTGGAAGTAATGCTTGCATTCTCTGAGCTAGGCTGCCCAGAGAGAGATAGACTTATAGTTCAGTCTAGTCCAGTGGCGTAGCTAGAGCTGTTGCCACCTGGGGTAGTCCCTGAGTTTGCTTCCCCTCTCAATACACATCAAAAATTCACATTCACGTCCACAAACCACACAGTTCCAGCAGCAGCCTTATGATGCACTGTCTTGCTGAAAGAGACAATGGTCAGTTCCATAGAAATGCCACAAAGAAGCATTGTATTGTCCAGAATGTTCAGATACTTCTCAGAGTTCAATGTTCATGGCACCACAAACAGAAGTCTGAAGCCAAACCAAGGAATAACAGGACCATACCATCACACAGCCACCTCCAAATTTCATAGTTGGGGTTAGGCAATCTGGTAAGTGACATAAACTGGGCATCTGCCACACCTGTCCATTTGCTCAGTAGAGGAGTATTCTTCACTACATAACAAAGCCTTCTAAGCTTCCACGTCTCACTGTACATGTGGAACATGGAAGCACCACCACCACTTCGCACCACTGAAAACATCACTGCATATTGGTTCAGGTAATGTGGGGCTTGCATATTGTGATCTTACCATGGAAACCCATGCCGTGAGCATCAGTTCTGAATGATTTTGTACAAATTCATGTTCCAGTTGATTTCCAGAACTCCACGTGCAACATGTCAACCAACAAATGCCATTTTTACATTATCCGTTGTAGCATCTTAAGGTTATGTTTGGTTTATGTGGTGGGTTGTTCACTGCCAGAAGCACTTGCAGTTGACTCCTTGTGCTTCCATCTCAGTATGGTATCACTGATTGTTGACCTGGGATGCCCAATTTGTCAAACAGATAGGCCTGCAATATGGCATCCTATCACAATGCCTCTTTCAAACTCCCTCAGTTCCCATCTAGAAGCCATTTCAACTGGACACTGACCACAAAGCATCATTCCAATTTATACTGACTACAAACACGTAACTTGTTACATGGAATGATGCACCTTACCTATGGGGGGTGTCCATTGACTTCTTTCCAAGCAGTGTATCATATTCTATTATGATATTAATAATAAAATAATAGAATAGATAAATACTTTTAATTATCTTGGATGTGAAATATCATATGAGGAAGAAAAAGACAAAATTAAAATCTTCAAAATTTTTACAAATTATAGGACTGATAAATAGAACTCTCAATCTGATATACATAAAGAAATATACTTTAAAATATATGATACTTTAGTAGTACCTACATTATTATATAGCAGAAAAATTGGGACAATATATAAACAAGGTTAACAAAGAATAAAAACAAGTGAAATGAGAAACATGAGAAGAACTGCAAAATGCATGTTATTAGATGATAAAAAAGGAATGAAGATATTCAAAAATCATAAAAAAGGAATGAAGATATTTTAAAAGAACTAAAAATAAAATCAATAGAAGAAAAACTAAATAAATATAAGCACAACTGGATAGAACATGTAAACCAAACAGCCAACACCTAATATCCTAAATAATTAATAAAATATAAACTCAGAAGAGGTCAGGCAGACCTCAAAAGAGGATATATTAGATTGAAAATGAGACGAGAACAGACCAATATTGTCTATATCCATATTTAGTGTTATGATGGTGATGATATAAGACTGATGTCATTTACAATGTCACAAGTGTTATTAAAAACTAAATTAATTAAAATAGCCTAAATTAAGACTTTTATGCTGTTTTAGTTAACATTAAGGAGATACAGATTATTAACGTATGGATATTTACCCAAATATTTCCTTAAGAAAACTTAATTTTTCTAAACGGTAACAAATAAAATGGAACTAATTTTAAAGATGCACAGATAAAAATTGAATCAAACAATGCACATACTAGTGATCTGTAATAATTTATGTAGACCTACATTTTACTCACATGATAAAGATAAAGATTCTTTTCATAGGTAGACATCTCTTTATCTCTAATAATCGGATGTTCATCAGACTGTTGTCCATCACCTAAGGCAATACATGAAAAGTTAAAATAAATTATTGAAATCTTAATATTATTATTACAGGTATCTGCTTTTAGTTAGAAGACTCATCATGAAAGGCCCACAATAAACATTATTCACACAATAATGAAAATGAAAAATATAACCCTCTCCAAGTAAAAAATCTAATCCTTGAATTTACTAGCCATACTCTTACACATTTTCAGGAGTGACTCTAGTTTTCTCCTTGCATCATGTATTGTAAAAAATGTTTTTTTTTCACTTAAAATTCTGCTGAATAGTTGAAATGTTTTACTTGCTTTATAGGTTCTCCATTCAAAATCCAGTTGATTTCACTTCCCTTCTTTCGTGCCACTGTATTCACTAATTACTGGATATTCTCCCCCACCTACTCATTCCTAAGAAACCCGTGTGACCATAACTGTGCACAGCAGCCTTATAAAAAGCAAATATAAACTCACTACCTCTATCCGTCAATATGTTCTTCAATGTTCAAGTAATCCTTGAAGCTATTTTGCAATATATCCTCTGAACTTCAATTGTCTGTCCAGCCTCACCCCCAAATCCATAGTCTCTGAATTTCCTGCAGTCCAGTACTATCCATGTAATATAGAGTATATAACATAAAGGTATAAGCATTTAATTGTAAATAAATAAATATATATATATAAATGGAGTAAAAAACCAGGTTTATATTTAAAATAACTTGGTATCTTTAACATATATATTTATTTATAAGAATAAAATTTAACTGACTAGAACCCGAGAAAGTATAACCAAAACCTTTAATAAATCACAACTAGTTTCATCGGTATTCCGACTTCTTCAGGTGAGAAAGAAATAACATAAGACTTATAAAAATAACACGGTAAAAAAATGGACTTTCCAGCTTAATAAAAAGAAGCAGAATAGTAACAGTCATATTTGAATAGGTGACCACGTGCTACTGTTGGCATGAGTAGAATGTGTGTGACAGCTAATTTTAGAGCGCCAGTACTGGATTACTGCACTATGGGAATCAGGCAAATTGTAGCTTAGATTATTGTTCAAGTGTGAAGGGTCCAGAACTATTTCTTTTGATTCTATAATTCGTCTTTCAAATTCATCCTTGCATATATATAAATTTGTTGTGCGGTCCCAATCAACTTGGTGTGGCCGTTATTTGAGGTTAGAGTTTGCAGAGAAGAGCACATGACTGGAAAGGGCGCTCGCTCATGTTCTACTGTAGGAGATGTCACGTCTATGTTCCTCAAGACGAAGTGAAACAGATTTATCTGTTCTGGCCAAAATAAGGACGACCACAGTCGCACATAACTTTATAAACACCAGGAAAATGCAGTTGGTTGTGTTTTGGTCGACTCAGCAAAGAACGAAGTTTTGGCAGAGTAGTATAGTCGGTCTTTATGTTGAATTTCTTCATAATCCTAGATAGTTTTCGGGTAAGAGAGCTGATAAATGGTAATAACTGTATATGAGTGATAGGGTTGGATTCATCTTCTTGTCGAGTTAAGCTCTAAGCTACAATTTGCCTGATTCCCATAGCATAGTAATCCAGTACTGGCGCTCTAAAATTAGCTGTCGCACACATTCTACTCATGCCAACAGTAGCATGTGGTCACCTATTCAAATATGACAGTTACTATTCTGCTTCTTTTTATTAAGCTGGAAAGTCCATTTTTTTTTACCTTGTTATTTTTTATAAGTCTTATGTTATTTCTTTCTCACCTGAAGAAGTCGGAATACCGATGAAACTAGTCGTGATTTATTAAAGGTTTTGGTTATACTTTCTCTGGTTCTAGTCAGTTAAATTTTATTCTTATAAATGTATACATCCCGAGTCAATCCTAATTACAACAATATATATATATATATGTATGTGTAATGAATTTTTTAACTTGGGGGATACTGTATATTAGGGTTACCAAGTAATTTTATAAGCTTGGTTATTTGACTCCTAATCCCAAGTATGCAAACAATTAAGTTTGTGTCTGAAAGGTGACTCTAGTTGATAAGAACAGCATGTTTAAATGGAGATCATGTTTTATATATATATATATAAATAAAAGAATCAGCACTAATAAAAATAAATAACATTAGTCATTAATTTCACACCTTTTTTAAATTACTGAAAAGAAACAACCACAAACCATGGAATGAGATGTTAAGTGAGAAAGAGGGAAATAAATGCTGCATGGGAACTAATCAAAGATATTTAACAACACTGATGTGAAAATGCATTCTGAAATTCAAAAGACTGAATAAAGTAGGTGTCAAATATGGATGAATGAATGGATGCATGAAATTTAGAAGAAGAGGATACCGTGAAGGCAGCACAACATGAATAACGGTAGCAATCAATTGGATAAGGAGTATAAAAAACAAGCCAGGAGGGTGACTCTAGTTGATAAGAACAGCATGTTTAAATGGAGATCATGTTTTTACATCTACTTATGTACTATACCAATATGACAGATGTATTCAACAAGAAAAAAGACTTTTGATACAATGGCACAGGACAAGCTGGTAAATAAAATGAAATAGATGGGACTGGATAACATATAAGTGGGATGGATCGGTGACTAGCTGTCAGATAGGTATCATTAAGTTTTATATGGAGGTGCAGTATCCCAAAAGAGGAAAATCACTAGTGATGTATCACAAAGGTCTGTATTGGGGTCATTGTTCTTCAATTCATATATTAATAATACTAGTGACATGCAAATGTATGCAGATGATGCAAAATTGGGAAGAACAATGATGAATCAAAGCAGATGTTATGGTTGTTACTGAAAAGAAGCAACCATAAATCATACAGGAATAGAATTCTACTCAAAATTTTAGATCCTTATCCACCATCATCCTGGATCTCATTTCCTCCATATCCAACAATATATCCCCACCAAGAGTAAATTCTATATCCCATCTTTGTTTTCCAAATTTCAAACCCTTATATTTTGCAATACTGAACTAGTATCTCCACTCCTGTGCCCATTCAATCAGTCCATTCAAATCTTCATGTAAGATCACAACATCTGATTTACTCTCATAGTTTGTCCCAAACCTTTGCATCATCTGCAAACAACTGAATGTCCCCATTCAAATCTTCTCCAATATCATTAACATATAGGTCAAATAGCAATGGCTTAAAACGGACCCCTCAGACACACCATACGTAACTTTCCTCTTCCAGGATATTGCTCCCCCATATATAATTTGCTAATAAGTATCAGATAGCTATTCTCCAATCCAATGCACTCATCTCAGATTCAATCCCATCTGCTTTGACTATCAACTTATCATGTGGTAATCTATCAAAAGCCTTTGCAAAATCCAAGTATACTATTGTGTACCCATCTCCCTTCTCCAATGCAGCTATCACTTATTGCAATAAGTAGATTACTATAACATGATCTCTCTTTAAGAAATCCATGCTCTCCATCATAGGTAATATCATTGTTGTCAACCCAATTCTGGAACCTGGTTCTCACCAGCCTCTCCAACACTAACCATGGCACACAGATTGGCCTATAATTTGATGCTTGAGTTCTGTCACTTCCTTTATGAAGTAGTGCAATTTTGCCTTCTTTCCACTTCTTTTGGAACCTGATCCAATGTAAGACTCATAGTAAACAAAAATGTCAAGGCAGATGTCAACGCCCTGGCACACTGCTTCAAAATACATGATGATATTATTATTATTACAAAAACCTCCATGGAGTCAAAGACTCATCGTGGGAGGTCCACTGTTATACACACAGTTTATCATACTGTGCCTTAAATATATTCACTGTCTCTGCACACACCACACTCTCGGGCAAAGCATTCCAATCACTCACCACTCTCCATGCAAAAAACCTGCTCCTCACTCCCTTGCTCACACCCTCCTTATACAGCTTCCAGGAATGACCTCTTGTTCTCCTGCTATCCTCACCCATTCTGAGCAAAACTCCCCGACGTTAATCTGGTAATAACCACTCAACAGCTTATATGTCTCAATCATATCCCCCCTCCTCCTTCTATCCACCAATTTCTGTAAATTGCATTTTGTCAATCTGTCTTCATACTCTACATTCCAGAGACCAGAAACCACCTTAGTCAATCGCCTCTGAACTTTTTCCAATGCAATTTCATCTTTTTGAAAACCAGGTGACCAGATCTGTGCACAGTAATCCATATGTGGCCTGATCAAAGCCTTATACAAAGGAACCATAACATCCTTACTTCTACAAGTCAATGGCCTCCGCATCATTCCCATTATCCGCTGTGTTGTCTTCACTATTTTAGCAACATGTCCCCGAAATTTTAGGTCCTTGTCTACAATCACTCCCAGATCTCTCATTTTCTCTACCTCTTCCAAGATATTCGCACTGATTGTGTACTTTACATCCCATCTCTGCTTCCCAAATTTCAAAACCTTACACTTTGAGACATTGAATTGACATCCCCACTTATTTACCCATTCAGACAGTGTATTCAAGTCCTCTTGCAAAGCTACAGCATCCACACTACTCCTGATAGCTCTGCCCAACTTTGCATCATCTGCAAACAACTGCACATCACCATTCAGACCTCTCCAGATATCATTTACATACAAATTAAACAGCAATGGACCCAAAACAGACCCTTGAGGTACACCACTAGTAACTTTCCTCTTCTGCGATATCGCTCCTCCATAGACAACTCGCTGATACCTATCAGACAACCAATCTCCAATCCAGTGAACCAATCTACTGTTCAGCCCCATCCGTTCCAATTTAATTACCAGCTTGTCATGTGGCAATTTATCAAACGCCTTTGCAAAATCTAAATATACCACTGTATATGCAATACCCTTATCCAACGCATTTGTCACTTTATTATAAAAAGTAAGCAGGTTGCTAAAGCATGATTTTCCTTTAGTAAATCCATGCTGGCCACCAAAGAGTATTTTTCTGTTGTCAACCCAATTCTGAACTTTATTCCTAACTAACTTCTCTAATACCTTGACCACAACTCCAGACACACAGACTGGTCTATAATTCAGAGCCTTACTCTTATCACCTCCCTTATGAATTGGAACAATTTTACCTTCTTTCCACTCTTTTGGAACTTGACCCAGTGAGAGACTCATGTTGAAAAGATATACAAAAGCTGTTGTTAACTCTCTGGCACATTCCCTCAAAACACGTGGTGAAATAGCATGAAGTCCCACAGCCTTATTTACATCAAGTCTATTCAATTCCTCATATACCTCCTGTTCACTTACTAACAGTTCCTCCTCCTCCTCTTCTCCCACAACTTTCAAGTTCTGCATGATGTCACATTCTCAAGAGTGAAATACCTTTAGAAATTGCTCATTAAATATCTCAACTATATCCTCCGCAGCAGTTATCATTCCTCCGTTTTCAGCAATCAATCCCATTCTACCATAATCATTCTTTCTTCTACTGGCGACATAGCGAAAAAACTCCTTAGGATTTTTTTTGGCCGCTTTAGCTAACTGCTGCTCATACTGCATTTTTGCTACCCTTATCAAGCTAGTCACCTTCCTCGCCTGCTCTTTGTACTTCTCATGCAACTGGTTGTTATATATACTCATTTTGTGTTTCTTCCATAATACCTTCTTCTTCCATATTGCATACCTTATCTCTTGATTCATCCATTTTACACCCACTCTGTTTACCCTCTTGACCCTCAGAATACACTCTGATATTGCCCCCACCAAATAGTTCTTGAGTATGGCCCAAGCAGCATTGATTCACGTCCCATAGCCTTATTACATCAAGTTTACTAAATTCTCCATATACCTCTTGCACACTCACAGTCAGTCTCCTCCTCATTATCCACTGTAATCAAACTCTCCATGGTGTCCCATTAACAAGGATAAAAGACATTTATGAAATGCTCATTAAATATTTCAACTAACCATTTTCCCCAATTAATTAATGTCATCCTTTTTTTTTTTTTTTGCTGGCTTTATATTGAAAAAACTCACTAGGGTTTTTTTTTTGGCTTCATTAGCTAACTGCTGCTCATACTTCATACTGCACTTTTGCTACCCTTACTAACCTGGTCGCTCTCTTGCCTGTTCTTTGTACTCCTCACGTAATTGATTATTATAACTCATCTTAAGTTGCCTCCATAATGCTTTCTCTCTCTTTCTCTGTATTCCATGCTTAATCACTTCATTCATCCATCCATTTCACACCTACTGTATTCAACCTTCTGACCCATGGAATACATCTAGACATTGCTTCTACTAGATAGTTCTTCAATATCACCCAAACAGCATTGATTTCCTTTGCACTCTACTCCTCATTCCATGCTGCAGCTGCAAGCTGTCTCCTGGGCTTCTCATAATCACCAGCCTTGTGGTTCCACATATACCGTTTCCTTACAGAAGTCCTCACATAGCAGGCAACCATTGCATGGTCACTCTCACCAACTGAAGGTAGATTTGACACCTCATTTACAAAGACCAAATTTAAGACCCTCCTTCCTTGCGTGCCCTCTGTTACATGCTCTGTGAAGCAGCTATCCCTCAAAAACTCAAGAATCTTATTTTTGTTACTTCTGGTTCCTACCTTGTCATCCCAGTCTATATGGCCATAATTAAAATCACTCATAATGATTACCCTTTCCTATTTGCTTGGCTAATTTGCTTATACATTTCATGTCAGCACCTTCCACTTTAACTGGTAGATAGCAGCATCTAAGTAAGTATTTCATTCTATTCGCCTCTATCTCACACCATACTGCCTCAAAATCAGTGCCACCATTTCACCAAATGTAACAGGTACTAATGTAAAAATACAGGTAGATGAAGTGAAGGCGCTTGGGATATAACACAATCTCAATGTGAACACTGTCATGTGATTGGATGTGATATCAGTCCATGTATTAAAATCAAAGAATTGGATTGGATAAATAAAGAAAATAATTACAACATGATGTTGTAAATTTTGTAAAGGCATCTGACAGGATACTTCATCGAATCCTACAACATAAAGTGGAGTAAATGAAGACAGAAATGAAGATGGTAACATGGACAGGAGGATAGCTGACATATTATTATTATTATTATATCATCATCATTATTATTATTCCAAAATCCCATGAGTCACAAACTCATCTAGGAGGTCCTTTTTGTCATACACATAATCTCATCATATTGCACCTTAAACACATTCAAATTCTCTACAAAACCATTCTCTCAGGTAAATCATTCCAATCATTCACAACGCTGCATGAAAAAAAACCTGCTTCTCGCTCCCTTGTTTATACAGTTTCCAGGGATGACCTTTGGTTCTCCCCTGATCTCCCCCTGTTTTCTGTAAAATCTCTCCAACATTGATTCTATAACAATCCCTCACTAACTTGTAGGTCTCTATCATATCACTCCTCTTCCTCCTATCCACTAGACTCAGTAAATTGCATCTTCTCAACCTTTTCTCATATTCAACATTTCAGAGATCAGAAACTACCTTAGTCATCTCTGAACCCTTTCCAACATCTCTTCATCCTTTTGAAACCCAGGTGACAAAATCTGTGCACAGTAGCACAGTTCACATGTGGCCTAATCAAAGCCTTATACAACGGAACAAGAATCTCCTTACTTCTACAAGTCAGTGTCCTCTGCATCATTCCCAGAATTCTTTGTATTGTCCTCACAATTTTGGCAATATGTCCCCTAAATTTCAGATCCTTATCCACTATCACCCTAAGATCTCTTATTTCCTCCACCTCCAACAATATATACCCACCAAGCATAAATTCTACATCCCATCTTTGTTTCCCAAATTTTAAAACCTTACATTTTGCAACATTGAACTCGCATCCCAATTCCTGCACACATTCACTCAATTTATTCAAGTCTTTTTGTAAGACCACAACATCTTCTCTACCCTTTATAGTTCGTCCCAACTTTGCATCATCTGCAAATAACTGAATATCCCCATCCAAATCTTCACCAATATCATTAACATAAAAGTTAAACAGCAATGGCCCTAAAACTGACCCCTAAGGCACACCACTGGTGACTTTCCTCTTCCAGGATATTGCTCCCCCATACACAACTTGCTGATACCTATCAGATAGCCAGTCTCCAATTTAATGCACTAATCTAATATCCAACCCCATCCACTCTAGTTTCACTATCAACTTATCATGCGGTAATCTATCAAAAGCATTTGCAAAATCAAAGTATACTACTTTGTATCCCCTCTCCTCTGTCCAAGGAAGCCGTCACCTTATTGTAATAAGTAAGTAGATTACTAAAACATGACCTCCCTTTAGCAAATCTGTGCTGTCAATCAAAGATAATATCATTGTTGTCAACCCAATTCTGGATCCTAGTTCTTGCCAGCTTCTCCAACAACTTAACCACAAACCTGACACACAGATAGGCCTATAATTTGATGCTTGAGTTCTATCACCTCCCTTAAGAAGTGGAACAATCTTTCCCTCCTTTGGAACTCAACACAATGCAAGACTCATATTAAAAAAATAATAATATCAGGGAATCATATATATGACAGAGTCAAATCAAGAAGCATATGAGCAGCAGTGCCAAAAGGCTTTTTACTTCGGCTGCTACTGTTTAATTTATTTAATTTAATCAAATTTGTATGTTCTTAACTTACACATTAATGATCAAAGGATTGCATTCTCATAAGTGCCCTTATTCTCAAAACTTTCAAAGTGACTACAGATACTTAGCTTTGAAATAAGTTTAGATCTTTAATATCTTCTACTTCTATTCACTTTACATCACTTAAATGAAGGTCTTTCTTTGATAATTGCTAGTATGCACTGACCTAGGTTTCACTTATGAAAAATGCAACTCTCTATCACTACCACATTCAATACCAAAGAAATCCTAGGATTTCTTTGGTATTGAATTAGGTTTTTTTTTTTTCCTTCTTAAGGTTTCTACTTGGTCACTGAAGAGGGATAATCAGTTCAAAACAGCTGTTAAGCCAGTGAAATCTTTATCAAAAGCACTAATAAAAGGCGAATATAGAGCTACTTGGGTAGTGCTCACTTTTAAGCTAAGACTCCGATGATGAGGAATGTATTCTCATAAGTTTGCAATGCCCTTGTCCTGGTAATTTAATGAAAATCTTGCAGCGGGAAAGGTTCCTAAGGAACAGAAAGAAAGCAAAATACTACCTCTCCACAAACATGGTTCAAATACAGAAGTTTTCAATTATAGACCAGTCTGGATATCTACAGTTGTGATCAAAGTGATGGAAAAATTGGTCAGAAATAGAATACGGGATTGAGCTGATGAACAAAAGATTCCCTATGATGGTCAGCATGGATTTGTGAGGAACAGGTCTTGTTTTTGTAATCTACTTATGTTTTATGATAAGGTGACAAATGTGTTGGATAAAGGAGAATCATATACAGTAATATTCTTGGAATTTGCAAAAGCATTTGATTGATTACCACATTGGTGTACAAGTTGCAGAGGATAGGAATAGATAATATATTGGTTAGATGGATCAGAGACTGACTCTCTGAATGATACCAGCAAACTCTTTTTATGATGGAGCCATGTCTCAGAAAAGGAAGGTAGTCAAGTGGTGTGTCTCAAGGTTCTTTTCTTAGGCCCCTACTGTTTAACTTGTTTGTTAATGATATTTCATGTGGATTGACTGGGGATCTTCAAATGTTTGCCAATGATGCAAAGTTAGGTAGAATTATGAGGAGAAGTTCTGATGTTAATTCCCTACAGGAAGATTTGAATAGACTTTTAGCTTGGACAAATGAGTAGAGTTGCAGTTTTAATATTCATATCAGATAAACAAGGCTATGTACTGTATTGATAGAGCTGTACTTCAGGAAGTGGATGATATTCTGGATCTTGGAGTGATGGCTGACAGTGGATTGAACTTCTAAGGGCACATTACACGTGTTGCAAAGACTGCACATTGCATAGCCTATGATAAAAAGTACATTGACATGTAGGAATAAAGAGGTGGTGGTGCCTCCATATATGACAGGTCTTGATATCAGGACTCGGGGGTGTTGGCTATGAAGAGCGTTTGAGAGAATGTGAACTGCAGAGGTTGGTGGACAGATGGAAAAGGGAAGATATGATAGAGACCTTCAAGTTAGTTAAGGGATTCTATCTGATTAATACAGAAGAAAGTATAAAAAGAGTCGATGGTAAGATGGAAAGAATGAGAGGCTATCTCTGGAAGTTGTATAAAGATGTCGTGAAGAATGGGGATGAAGAGTAGATTTTTTACATGGAGAGTTGTTAGTGAGTGGAATGCTGTGAGTGAAGGTAGTGTAAATAACTTCAAAGCTCATGGTGATAGAGATGTTGCTGGTTGAGCAAGCTTCCTGCAATGAGTCTGCTGACTCTATAGAGGTTACCAAATAATAATAATAATAAGCTCTTTCCTTGGTCAAATTTTTGAAACTTTCAAAGTTTCTACATATATTCAGTTTTAAAATAACGTTGGATCTTTAATATCCCCTATTTCTATTTATTGTACATTAATGAAAATGGGAATGATCTAGGTATCAATATCCAGTTTTTTGCTGATGATACATAACTAGGAAGGACAACAGAAAATAAAGGTGATGTAGAAATCTTTCAGGAGGATTTAAATAAACTGAGAGTATTGGTATGAAAATATTAGAAGTTGCATATTACACTGATGGAAATGGACACTTACACAGGCTTTTTTGGTAACATGAATTTCTTTGGGGATACAGAAGTACTTGCCTCAGAATCCTCTCCAGATGCAAGTGACAAAATTGGTGAGTGATCTGGGGTATTCCCAATGAGAACAGATTGAAAATTTTGGGTTACAAAGTTTAGTTGATAGATGAAATAGAGATGATATGATAGAAACACATAATACTTTGATTAAGGATTTGATTAAGCAGATGCTGAAGAAATATTCCACTACATGATGACATAAGAAATAAGTGATTAATTGGAAGTTGTTGTGTAAGAGTGTGATTAATAAGGGTATGAAGAATAGATTTTTTGCTTGGAAAGTGCTGAATGAACAAAATACGGAAAATATTTTATCAGACGAAATCATGAGTATTTTGTGAAGAAATGAATTCAATGAGGTACGATAGATACTGTGTGAATAGTGCAGGCCTCCTGATACAGGTTATCAGAAACTTCATGGAGATTCCTGTATAATAATATTAATAATAACACTTATCTTACCTTGTTGTGTCGGAAAAAGTGCTGATTCACTATTGGCGAGTCATCCTGTTTCCGACCCAACATACGATAACGATTAGATCTAAGGATAAGGACATATACTTATGCCTCCAGAAAAAAAGCTAAAAAGATAGTGTACATATGCTCACTTAGAAGTATGTCTAACCACCTTTAGTTGTAGATATTAAGTGATTTTGAGAAGCCCATAATTAAAGTTGATAATGTCTGTGAAAAAATTAACAAGGGAAAATTATGTATCAATACTGAAATGTTATTATTAGATGTATATAAGATGATATATGTATTAGAGCCATGTCAAAAACAGTTCGGAGTAGCGGTGACCAATCGGCCACTGCTATGAGCATGATGTAGCCATCGAGAGAGGGTGCTCGCATTTACAATATAAGGTCTGGCGCGAGATTCAATCGCTCTCGTTTTCTGTTCCTGCATTCCTGATCCATTTCCTGGATAGCTGTGGAAGCTTACTGCCAGTGCCCAGCAACAAATCTCCCGGTTGCTGTACGTCCCGTGCCGAATATAACCACCGAAAGAATAAGATCAGAATTCCAGTAAAGAGCCGTTGGTTAGTTATGCCAACGTATAGTCAGCGAAAGGTGAACCTTTCAAAGATGATAGAAGTAAGTCGCAGATGCCATGAAAATACGTGGTGAGAAAACACAGAAGTGTAATCAAGGAAGTCCCGGCAATTCCGTGAAAAGATAAGAATGGTAATGTACAAGTTTTCATACTCCTTTTGAATAGTAACCAAAGAAGGAATAGGAACCAGGGAATTAAGGAGCTCCACACAATTAACTTTCATATAGTACCTAAAGGACTAATCTGTCTATGTCTAGTAAGCTAGTGCCACTCTAAGCTTATGCTGAGAAAGGAACCAAACCTTCGAACAGTTTATTTTGGAAGAAACATTTATGATATTATGTTAGAAATCAGTTTGAATATTAATTAAGTTGGGGGAGGATAAAGCCTGAGCATAATTAAGAATATTATCCCATGTTAAATTACAATACGGAATACGTCTGATATGCTCTACATAAGGATTTTATATAACTATGTGCAAGTATTGTTTTATACGTGGGAACTGAGTAACTCTGTGTGAATTAACCGAGTCTGAACATAGTAACACAAAAGAAAGTGTGGGACTGTTAGAATAAATTTAGGAGTAGATATTTTGGATATCCTAACATAAAAAGGGGGGGGGGGGTTCAGACTCTTTAGTATTTAAATTTCTATTTAAAGTGTATATATGTTAATATTTTAAAATAAATGTGTTTCTTTAACCCAAGGTTCATGAGTCTCTCATTTTCTGAGATTTGAATTACCACTTATTAAACTTTCGGACCTGCACGAGTAAAGGGGGAATCCATTGCCATAAGAAAAGGGGGGACTGCAAAATCACGTGCTCCATTTAATATTTTGAGTTGTTTTATTTCATATCAGAATTCAGTTGCCGGCTGGCGCAGTCGTTCTAAACAATTATAAATTTGTCGGCAACTGAATAGCTGATGTCTTAAAGTGATAGATAACCAGAAAAGCAGAATAAAAATATAACATAAAAGGGAAGAGTCAAGACATAACAACCTCATTCTGAATTTCCTTAATGTCAACACACTCATACCCAATTTTTACCATTAGAATTTCACACATCCTCGTATGTCACATATAGTTTTTGTGTGTGAGTAGATATGCAGAAGAACACATTGCATTACAATTCATACAGCATGCTAAAACATGCTGTCACAAATTTGGTCAGTTATTACCTCAAAAACCTCACCGTTAGTGAAGGAGTGTTGTGATGTTTCTTTGTTTTAATTATGATTTACCATTAACAAATCCAGCCCACAACCATTTAAAGACTACATTTTGCACAGTATCATGCAATATTTTGTAGCATGAATGTGGCATGTACACTTCTCATCAACTGAAAATGGGGTGGATAAGAGATGGAGACAATGGGAGACACTAGGTGATTTTGATGCAAAATCACCTAGTGTAAAAGTATCTCGGGTTTTAGTATCAGCAATAGTGATAATCAGAAATTAGTGAGTGCAGAAAGAGATATATAAGCAGTATTACTAAGAGTAAGGAAGGTAAGCATGAAGCAACAATAAATTAACTTTGGATAGGGTGACTGAAGATGTTGCAGTTCTGTGTAGGTGAATGTCAAGTTAGGTAATAGGATGGAAATGAAAAATAAGTTGAGGAATATGAAGGGAGAAATCAGGAGTATTGAAAGGCTAACAGATATAAGCCAAACAAAAACAGAAGTGAGAGACATTTATGGGAATGAGAGAAGAAGGGAGAATAGTAGAACTAAGAAAAGACAGAAAATGAGAGGAAGTCCCAGAGTAGAGGGGCAAGGGATAGAAATATGAGAGTAAGACAAGTAAGTGAGAGAACAAGGAGTGAGAAATCAGAGGGAGGTAAAAAAGGACTGCTGCTGTGATGAGAGAAGGTGATGTATGGAGATTCAATGATTCACAGTGTACAGAATAGAATATCAGTGAGTGCTAGGCTGAAGGAACAATAGGGTGTGTAACTATGGTAATGAGGCAAGTTGAAAATGTAGATAAGAAGATAGTGATGGATGGTAGGAATGACCTGAGAGGTAGAGTGAATTGGGTAATAAGAGGTATAAAGTCAATAATAGAGAATGTGCAAGAGTATGAGAGATAAGACAGTGAATGTGATGTCCAGATATGATAATGCAGAGTTCAGGAAAAGAGCAATGAATAAATGATAGTGAGAATGTGTTGAAAGAGAGATCTAGAATATGTATCAAATGCTCCAAGTCTGTTTAATGAAAGAAGAGTACTTGCAAGAGAAGATGAATTTCATCTTAACATGGAAAGACACAGATTTTGTTGTTATTTGAGCAAAGTGAGAAGGCTAGGACAGGGTAAACTACAGTTGCCAGATGGCTGGTAGCAGGAGCTTGTGGAGATAGTTGCTTGGGAGATGGAGTCTGTGGGGAATCATAAGTATAGGAATAATGCACTGATGTCTGTACAAATAAAAGAAGGATAAGGAATGAAGGGAAAGAATTTATGGTAATGGTAACCTCAGCTTGACCAGAGATTATTGTATCTGTGAAAAATAGTTGATAGAAGATGACGTCCTGACAGGTACAGAAGTAGGAGGGTTTAACATATTTCATCAGGATATGGAGGGTAAATATTACTTATGAGAAGCAGAAGTTCTGTAATCTTAGAGTAGAGAAGGAGAAAATTTCACTGATGGTTTGCAGATTATATAGTGTGAGATAAAGGAAGGCAGGGTAGGATATTTAGTGGGATGTTGTTATAGGCCATGGAACAAAGGGTGATAAGCAGGGAATTACTATTATTATAACGGTGTCTCCATGGAGTCAAAAGACTTATCGCAGGAGAATACCTTGACATACTAACCATTATTCGCTGAATACCTATCATATACTTCTCCTTAAATTCATTCACAGACGAAGCATTCAGAACCACATCTGGCAATGCATTCCACCCATTCGCAACCCTCCAGGCAAAAAACGTAGTCATAACACCCTTGTTAACCACACTTTTACACAATCTCCAGGGAAGGCCCCTCATTCTCTCCCTTCCTGCACTGGTCTTAAAAACGTCATCAGTATCAATCCTATAAAATAGCTTTAATAATTTATATGTCTCTATCATATCTCCTCTCCTACATCTATCAGCTAGTTTTTGGAGCCCACAGATCTTCAATCTATCCTTGTAGGGAACATCCCACAGACCTGCAACAATTTTTGTAATCCTCTCCACCATTTCATCATCACCAAGAAATCCAGGTGTGCAATAGTCCAAATGAGGTCTTATTAATGCCTTATAAAGTGGAACAATAACTTCCTTATCCCTGCTTGTCAGTATGTTCTTCAATAACCATGTAATTTGATGTGATGTTTTGGCAACCTTTGCAATATGCCCTTTAAACTTAAGTTCTCTGTCCACAATAACTCCCAAGTCCCTTGCCTCATCAACTTCTTGAAGTTCAGTTCCATTAATACAGTAAACAGCATGTGATCTCATCCTCCCAAAGTGCATCACCTTACACTTAGTCACGTTAAACTGACAGCCATTTACCTTAGCCCATACTGTCAGCCTATTTAAGTCATCCTGCAAGGTATCTACATCTGAATTGACTATTGCTCTTCCTAATTTTGCATCATTAGCAAACAAGTGGATATTTCCTTTCAAATTATTTCCAATATCATTACTGTACAAATTAAACAATAGAGGACCAAGCACTGAGCCCTGAGGTACACCACTAGTCACCTGCCTTCTCATGCACTCAGCTTCTCCATAAACCACTGTTGGATGTCTATCCACCAGCCACCCTCTAATCCAAATTACCAGCTTCGGATCCATACCCATGCAACAGAGTTCCATGTGGAATTTCCCAAAATGCTAACATTCCCAATGGCAATGTTAGCATTAAGGTTCTGTAATAAACTAAGCACCTCTATTTCGCCTATCTCTAGACTCTCATCAGTCAATGACACATTTGGCACTGCAATATCACAACCAAAATGGTACACTTTTGCAAAATGATTACTAAGTAACTCAACTATTTGATTTGCTTCTGTAATTTCCCTACCTTCAACACTTTTTAAAGTCATCCTTCCATGGCTATTCTTCCTTTTACTTGCCACATTGTGAAAGAACTCCTTAGGATTTCTTCTGGACTCATCAGCTAGCTTCCTCTCATAATTAGCTTTGGCTTTCCTTACCATACAGGTTACTCTCTTTGTCTGTACCTTGTACTGCTCATGAGAACATTCATCTCCTTTTTCTTTCTACTTCCACAACCTTTTTTCTGCAACTCCTGCTTAATAATATTATTCATCCATCTTACTCCTACTTGATTTCTCCTTCTGACTCTGGAAATAGTCTGATACAGCTTTTTTTAAATACTCCTTGACAATCTCCCACGCACCATCAACATCTCTCCCCTTCAAATTCTCATGCCATAGCACTACTGCTGAAAGCTGACTTCTCAGCTTGTCATAACCAGCTTACCTTGTAATTCCACATATACCCCTTCTTAATAGAATATTCAGCACATCTTACAATCTCCCAGGTCAAGACCACATGATCGCTTTCCCCAAGCCCAAGCGGAGACAGTGTAACTAAACTACTTATTGATATGTTCTCCGATGCCATGACCAGATCTAATACTCCTCGAATCTCTTGTCCCTTCCATTACATGCTGTCTCAGGTAGTTATCTCTTAACAACTGTATAAACTCCATTTTGGATAGTAGTAAAATCCTATGAGAAGAAAAACTGAATTTACTGAGCTCTTGAGAGAGAACTTCCTAAAGTGGCAAGTGACATTTTAAGCAGATTAATTTGGCAAGTGCAAAGCAAGTAATTATTATGGGATCATTATAGGTTCTGGGTTCTTGAATTTGAAGGAACTCCAAAAGTGAAAATTTCACTAATTTATTATTATAAAGAATATTTTCTCCTTACATTTCATATCTAGCAGAAATTGAGGAAAGTGAAAAGTGAAAAACTGGCATTACAGATATGACCATGAGTAATGATATTAGAAATGAGATAAGGTTGAGTAGTTAGTTATTTTTGATTTTTTTATGGCACAAAAACATCAAAGGTCATACTGCACCAGGACACAGGTTACATGGTAAATTGTCAGTACACCAATCACAAACACCCATGCCCCCCCCCCCCCCAGCAGGATTCGGACCAAGAGCCTCTTTCTTGGCTGGATAGTGCATATGCTAACCACACGTCCAACAAGTTTGAGGAATGAAGTGAGACATGCAGAGTCAGATAGTACATTTAGAGAACAGATTGGTAATTGGAAGTGTAAGAACAAAAGTGCCAGTGGCAGATAAATCAAAGATGAATTATTGCAGTGAAATGATGGAAAATAGCAGAATACTGTAAGGGAAATATATTGTGAAAATGGATCAGTTGCCAAAAGTATGTCTGCAAAGAACAAATGATAGGAAGAATAACTGATGCTGTGGAGAAGAGAGGAAATGCAAAGGAGCTGGCTACACTAGTAGGAAGAAATGATTTGCTCATAAATGACATGATAGCTGGAATGTGCAGGAAGAGAGAACTTCAATTTGTAGATGTATGGGATAAAAATGATATACAATTTTATTAAAAAACTCCAATATATTTCATTCAACATTATGTGGACACTGTCAGGGAGACAGACAATTAACTACATTCAAAATGTGAATTGCAATAATGACTCATAAATCATGTGTATTTTCAAAAACTATTTAGTAGATGCAATGTCTAAATGTATACCATGGGTGAGAAGGTTAAATAAGGTAGGTGTGAGATGGATGAATAAAGAGATTAAGCATGCAATACAGAAAAAAAAGGCATTGTGGAGACAGCATAAGAGAAGTGGAAGTAACCAATTTCATGAGGTCTACAAAGACCAGGCAAGGAGGGTGACTTGGTTGGTGAGAGTAGCTAAAGAGAGGTATGAACAGCAGTTAGCTAATGAAGCCAAAAAGAATCCTAGGGAGTTCTTTCGATATGTAGCCAGCAAAAGAAAGAATGATTATGGAAGGATGACATTGATTGGAGGAAATGGTATAAAGACAGCTGTTGCAGAATGTGTTGTGGAGATACTTAATGAGCAATTCATAAAGATCTTTCAATCTTGTGAATGTGACTTCATGGAGAGATTAAGAGCAGTTGATGATGGGGAGGAGAGACTGACTGTAAGTGAGCAAGAGGTGTTTGGGGAGTTGAGTAAACTAGATGTAAATAAGGCTGTGGGACTTGATAATATATCACCACGTATTCTGAAGGAGTGTGCTAGAGAGTTGACACCTGCCTTGACATATTTTTTTAATACGAGTCTTGCACTTGGTCAAGTTCCTAAAGAGTGGAAAGAGGGCAAGATTGTGCCACTTCATAAAGGAGGTGATCGAACTCAAGCATCAAACTATAGGCCTATCTGTGTGTCAGGTGTTGTGGTTAAGTTGTTGGAGAAGCTTGTGAGAACTAGGATCCAGAGTTGGATAGACAACAATGGTATAATCTTTGATGGACAGCATGGATTTGCTAAAGGGAGGTCTTGTTTTAGTAATCTACTTACTTATTACAATAAAGTGACTGCTTCCTTGGACAGAGGAGAAGGATACACAGTAATATACTTGGATTTCTCAAAGGCTTTTGATAGAGTACCTCATGATAAGTTGACAGTCAAACTAGAGCAGATGGGGTTGGATATTAGATTAGTGCATTGGATTGGAGACTGGCTATCTGATAGGTATCAACAAGTTGTGTATGGGGGTGCAATATCCAGGAAAAGGAAAGTCACTAGTGGAGTGCCTCAGGGGTCTGTTTTAGGGCCATTACTATTTAACTTATATATTAATGATATTGGTGAAGATTTGGATGGAGATATTCGGTTGTTTGCAGATGATGCAAAGTTGGGACGAACCATAAAGAGTAGTGAAAAGCGAACCATAAAGTTCTACAGAGAATAGTGTAAAGACGTTGTGGCCTTGCAAGAAGACTTGAATAAATTGAGTGATTGGGCAAGCAAATGGGGATGTGAGTTCAATGTTGCAAAACGTAAGGTTTTAAAATTTGGAAAACAAAGATGGGATGCAGAATTTATGCTTGGTGAGAATATATTGTTGGAAGTAGAGGAAATAACAGATCTGGGGGTGATAGTGGATAAGGATCTAAAATTTAGGGGACACATTGCCAAAATTGTGAAGACAACACAAAGACTTCTGGGAATGATGCAGAGGACACTGACATGTAGAAGTAGGGAGATACTTGTTCCAATGTATAAGGCTTTGATTAGGCCACACTTGGACTATTGTGCCCAGATTTGGTCACCGGGTTTTCAGAAGGATGAAGAGATGTTGGAAAGGGTCCAAAGGCGAATGACTAAGGCAGTTTCTGACCTCTGGAATAGATCTAAAATATGAGGAAAGATTGAAAAGATGTAATTTGCAGAGTCTAGTGGAGAGAAGGAAGAGGGGAGATATGATAGAGACCTACAAGTTGGTAAGGGGTTGTTATAGGATCAATGGTGGAGAAGTTCTACAGAGAATAGTGGGAGATCAGGGGAGAACCAGAGGTCATCCCTGGAAACTGTATAAGGAGGGTGTGAGTAAGGGAGTGAGAGGCAGGTTTTTTTCGTGCAGAGTTGTGAGTGATTGGAATGCCTTGCCTGAGCGCGTGGTGTCTGCAAGTAGTTTGAATGTGTTTAAGACATGGTATGATGAGATGTGTGTGTAAGATAAAAGGACCTCCTAGATGAGTCTTTGACTCCATGAGGTCTTGTTTTAATAATAATAATAATAATTAGCTCATATCTCGGTCGCAGTTGAAGTATATGATATTACACTATTAGAGTTTAAAGGAACAATTTTAGAAAGTTGTATGCATAGATAAAAATTATTTTAAATAATTAATTAATTTTTTTGTGGTGAAATATATTGGGGTTTTTGAAAAAAATTAATTTTTGTTAAGCTGTGAAAGTTATTTTAGCATGCCTAATGCACATGTTCCATCAAAACTATTAATTGTTTGCTGCAGATAATCTGCATTTCAATGAGAGTAATAGTGTGAAGTTCGGTAGATGGTTGATGAGAGGAGAGTGTAGCCAGTCAGGGAATAAAACTAGATGATTGGATTGTGAGCATAAGATACTAGAATTCGTGCGAGATAAAAGATGAAGGAAAGCCAGATAGGATGGCCTGAATGAGAGCAACGGAGTCAAAAGACCTGAAGGAATTCTCTGAAGGAAAGGAGGATCAGGGAGAATTTACTGTGCTTATACACCAAATACATGGAGTATTAGGAATAAGGGTACAGAGTTTGTAGCATTGATACAGTTAGTCAGTCCAAAAATCAATAGTGTCAGTGTGATGTAGTTAACAGAGGATGATGTATTTGCAGGAATAGACTGTAATGATTATAGCATTTTTTGAAAAGACAGAAAACATCAAAGAGTAGGTGGAATATCAATAATGATTTCAGAAGAGGTGTGTCCTCTAAATGTGGAAGGTTAAAGGAAGTAGTAATGATAATAGCTTTGAGGCCATTTGATGTGAGAGTTTGTGGTAAGCGTGGATTTTATATATTTAGGGGTGTTACAGAATGCAGAGGGAGATGATTCTGAAATGTTCAAAGATGAGACTGCTGAGCAAGAGGCTGATAATAATGGGCGAGTTTAACTAAGGAAGCATCAACTGAAAGAAGGAAAAAATTCCTGAGCTACTAAGGAAAACTACATTATGCAGAATGTAGCTGAAGCAACACATGATACCTGAATGTCTTATACAGTGATAATAGAAGATGTCACCACAATGATCCGCCTGGGGAAATAGATCATGTAGTTTTGACATTGGGAGTGGATAAGCAGGTACAAGTTCAAAGAACAAGAGAGATGTGTTGAATTACAGAGCAGGAAAATTTGATACATTAAAGAAACAGAATGATAATCTTGATGAGCTGTGCCTTAGTCTGGAATCAGTTACTTATGGCAATGTCAGATAGTATTCCTAAAATTCGAATGATAAATGAAATGGAGGAATCATAGAATTATGTAGGAGCTTCTGAGAAAGAGAATATTATAGAGAGATATAATGAACAGGGTAGAGCCTCCGTAGCTTAGTCAGCATAGACAAAGCCCTTTGGTTGGAAAGACCTGGGTTTCGATTCCCGTCAGTGACGTGAGGAATCTCTATCTGTCTCTTTCGACAAAAGGTGAGTTAGTAGGTCTCATATGGTAGTAGGGGGTTTTTTCAACAAGAAACTCAGGTTTTTCATCCCCCAGAACATGCAAACCAGCCCTATGACCACATGCTTCTACAGACATAGGACACCACCAGGAATAAGGAGTAACTAACCTATTACATAGGATTTCGGTTCCGAATATCTATACGGCAAAATGTGCAGGTCTATGCACAAGCATAAATTAGGATAGGACCCCTCAGTAGCATGAGGAGTATAAGGGTGAGGATACGAAGGTGAAGAGCGTAGTGAGGAAAGAGCAATTGGCATATGAAAGTAGATTGCCTAAAGTAGTAAAGCAAACCCTACAACATAACTGTAGAGAATTCTACAGAAGAAAGGGTGAATATGGAAGACTGATTTTAGTTGCTGGACAAGGAATAAGAGTTGCATATGCTGAAGATATAGTGGAAATATTCAATGAGTATTTCATTAGTGTATTTCAGAAAGAGAAATTAAGAAAGAGCAGTGTTGAAAGGGGAAGGACAGAAGACTAACAGTTCAAGAATTGTAAGTGTTTAGAATAACCTTGATGCTAATGAGGCTGTAGGTTTGATGGGATATCACAACATATGTGATGGATATGTGCGAAAGAAGTGGAGGTGCCCTTGATTTGGTTGTAAAACAGAAGTCTGGCAATGGGAACAGTCTCAGAAAAGTGGAAAGAAGGAAACATTCACCACTGCATAAGGGAGATCCCAATTCAGTAGTGTAAAACTATAGGCCAGTGTGTATGTTAGAATAGAAATAGAAAGACAGAATAGAAAGACTGATGAAAAATGGAAATCGTTTGAGAGAGAGAGAGCAATATAAATTAAGGTGAGGTCATACTTTAGGAAACTGGTTACATTTTATAATAGCATGACAAAGTACTGGACAAAGGAGATGCTTATACAGTGATTTATGTGAATTTTGCTAAAGCATTCGATTGCTTTAGCAGGGATAGAAGTCAAGCAGTTGTGTACGGGAGTGTGATGTCCCAAAAAAGGAAGGTGACAAGTCGAGTACCTCAGGGTTTTGTTCTGTACTACATTTGTTAAATTTGAATATCAATAATATGATTCAGGGTATAAGATGAGATATTTAGTTGTTGCAGATGATGCTAAATTAGAAAAAGCAAAGTCAATAAATTCTGACTTTGATGATATTGTTACAAGAGAATTTGAATAATGTACTTTGGGCAGATGAATGGGGATGTCATTTCCATGTTGCTAGATGTAAAGGTATGCACTTTGACCAGAGAATACAGAATGAAGTTTATCATACTGGAGGAATTGTGCTTAGGAAATGGAATTGGCAAAGCATCAGGGGATCTTGGTGGATTGGGAACTGAAGTTCAGGGGACACATCACAAAAGTTGTAACCCAGAAAATCTGCTGCTATAATGCAGTGAATGCTGACATGTATGAATAAGCAGGTGACAGATTTAAGGTGATCAGTGGTGTACCTTAGGGCTCAGTCCTTGGACCATTATTGTTCAATCTATACATTAATGACATCAGGCTTGGTCTAACGTCAGATGTGCAATTGCTTGCCAATGATGCGAAGATAGGCAGGGCAATCACAGATGCTACTGACATTCAGCACTTACAAAATTATCTGAATAGGCTGGAAACTTGTGCAAACAAAAATGACTGTCAGTTTAATGTTAGTAAGTGTAAAGTTATGCACATTAGCATGATTAGATTTCCAGCAGCATATTATATTAGTTGGGTTATGCTACAAGAAACTGAGGAGACAAGGGATCTTGGCATATTGGTGGATAGGAATTTGAAGTTTAAAGGTCACATAGTCAAAGTTGCAAATACAACTCAAAGGATAATTTCTATGCTGAAGCAAACCTTGACATGTAAGGATAGGAAAGTAATTTTGCCTCTTTATAAGGCTTTGATAAGACCACACTTGAATTACTGTATGCAGATTTGGTCTCCCAGATTCAAGAGGATAAAGAAGTTGTGGAAAGGGTGCAAAGAAGAGTTCCAAAGATTATATCTGGATTATGGGATTTAGATTATGAGGACAGATTGCAAGTATGTGGATTACAGACTCTGGTAAACAGGAGAAAGAGGGGTGATATGATAGAGGTCTACAAACGTTTGAATGGGTGTTATTTATAAGATATTGTCTGATGAAATTTTTCGTTATATGGAAGGTGGAGAGAGAACACAGGGACATCCATGGAAGTTAGGTTTGTTTACAGTCAAGAAAGGGGTAAGAACTAGGTTTTTCTCTCACAGAGAAGTAAGTGAGTGGAATAGTTTGCCTTTCAGGGTAGTGAGTGCATCTAGTGTGAATGAATTTAAAGGAAGGTATGACAGCTGGTTTGGATGATTTACAGCCTCCCTGGAGATCTCAGATAATAATAATAATAGTTCCACTGTATAAGATAGTAATTCAGCCTACTTTTGATTTCTGTGCACATATCTGCTCACCTGATAAAATTAAGGAACCATTGAAGAGAATGTGCAGGAGAATAACTAACTCCAGACTCTGGGATATCGAACACAAAAACAGGTTGAGAGAATGTGGTCTTCAGGGTTAGCAGATGGGAGGAGGACAGGTGATATGAATGAGATGTATAAATTGATGCGAGGAGCAAAATAAATAGATGAAAGGGAATTATTGCATAGGAAAACATGAGATGCAACAACAAGAGCTCATCCCTAGAAACTGTGTGAAGGCCATGTGAGTAAGGAAGTGAAAAGGAGATTTTATGCTTAGTGAGTGATAACTGAGTGGAATTCATTGCCAGAGTAGGTGGTGAATGCTCCAACATTGAATGTATTCAAGGCAAGACAGGTATAATAGTTATTGTGTTCTGTGATTGTTTAATCTCCCATGATGAGTGTTCGGAAGCTTGGAAGATAAATACTAATAATAAAATCATTAAAGTAGTGTTGGCTCTGGCAAGAGATGTGAAGTCATTAGCTTCTATATATGGGTTACCCCAGTCCTGAAAATACTTAAAGCACAAACTTTGTTTGTTTACACTTGGATAAAAGATTAAAGTAGGTATATAATTTCTTGGTATCTTTAATTTACTAATAATAAAATCATAAAGTAGCATTGGCTCAATTGTATAAAAGCTCCAATCGGACACATTGCATAATCAAATGTGATGACCAGAATTTGGGAGAGCTAAAGTGGCTTTGGAAAGGGTGCAAAGGTAGTAGTTGACAGAAGTGAAATGAGGAATGTTAACTATGTGGATAGATTGAAGCCAAGTAATCTGCAGAATTTGGAAGGGAGAAGATGAAGGAACAATATGACGAGATATTTAAGTTGTTGAGAATTATTTGCCCAGTACATATAACAGAAATTTGAAACTGCAGAAAAAAGAACTGGGGGCTATCCCTTGAAGTTAACCAGTGGAGATGAAAAGTTTTTTTCTCTCTCTCTCTCTCTCTCTCACTTAGCGAGTGGCAAGTCAGTCAAATTCACTGCCTCAGTATGCTGCAAATGTTAAGAGTGTAGTGGCGCACCCAGAGGGGGGGGGACAAGGGGCCCGGGCACCCCCCAAAGAAAAGGAAAAACACTAGAAAAATTTCCAAAAATCTTTTCCTAATTAAAATTCATTTTTTTTATTTATGTTGTGTGCTACTTATGAATTAGCGATCACTGCAGATGCTCAGTTATAGGTCGTATGCGATGTGTAGTGTGTATTCTCAAGTCGTCTACTCAACTCTCCCCCCCCCCAAAGGTTAAATCCTGAGCGCTCAGCCCCTCCAAGATTAAATCCTGAGTGCGCCACTGTAAGAGTGTGAATAAATTTAAAATTCATTATGATAAACATGACATAGGTCCAATAGATCTTTCATGATGAGACTCTATTGTAACATTAGTAGCAAAATTACATCTCATGCGATAACTTCTTTCTTAACGAATCTTCAATTCCAAAAAAATGTACAATAATAAGTGTGGCATTTCCCGAACAATACTTGATGAAATAAATGCACCCAACTCGATACGTAATTGGTAGGCATATGTATACATATCCTCGCTTATTGTTACAGTAACATGCAAACTGGTAACCTTAAAGCATACCTGAACTGCACATAAAAATGCAGGTGGCCTCAAGGCTTTTCAGAATGGCTGCCATTTACAGTCATTTATAGTTAACAACTTTCAATTGTTAGCAGTAGCTGGCTGACAAATGAACAAAACCTTCAGATTTTAAAAATGGGCAATTTTAATATGATATTAAAACCTTTAAATGGAACTTTACTATTCTAATAATAATATTATTATGTGTGAATGAGAAAAAAATGACAAATATATCTTCAAAAAGTACACATAAATTAACACGAAGTGATAAACTATCCCTGGCATTAAACCGGAATTATCATTTCTCTGCCAATAAAACTGCCTTCCCGCATGGAACTCCAATCATTAGTATTATTTTACGAATTTTTAATTATATGCAATAAATTATATTATATGTGTAAACTAATTCTCTATAATGTAAACAATAAATAATTTCTCTAATCTAACACTTCATATACGTATACAGTAGCGCACTCAGGATTTAATCTTGGGGGGGGGGGGGGGGGGGGAGTTGAGTAGACGACTTGAGAATACACACTACGCATCACATATGAGCATCTGCAATGATCGCTAATTCATAAGTAGTATAGAAATAGAAGACACGACACAACATAAATTTAAAAAAAAATGAATTTTAATTAAGAAAACATTTTTGGAATTTCTTCGTGTTTTTCCTTTTTCTTTTTTTTTTGGGGGGGGGGTTGCCCTATAACCCCTCTCCCCCTCTGGGTGCGCAACTGTACGTATACATGGGGCCAACGAAATCCAATAGGAAGCAATGCCTAGAAGCAACAAGTCTGGAGCGTAGCAAAAACCCGCAAAATCGTATCTCTGTTAAAAAAATAAAATAAATTATATATATCTACTACAATAAATCATATATATCTATCCAATCATGAAGAGACAAAAACGTTTTTTGTCTCTTCATTGTTTTGAGCCGGGTTAAGCCGATATGCCGATTAAGCCATTAAAATGATATGCCGATTAAGCCGTTAAAATGATATGCCGTTAAGCTGATAAGCCGAAATTTGAAACGTTTTTATGTCACGTTTTTTGTCCCTTCAATGTTTTGAAACGTCCAACAATGTGTTTGCCTTCATAAGACAGCAATTTGTTGGACGTTTCAAACAATGGAGAACCGGCTTACCAGCCAGGAACTCGTGGGATTGGGAGCCGTAGGGGGAAGAAACCCCCTAGCAGGGCTGGTCTTCTCTATAAAGGGGCCCGGGTGCAAGAAACGTTTTAGGGCCCTAAAATATGTTTCAAAGGTAAAAATTAAAGCATTCGAAATAAACTTATCGTAAAACCTCGTACTTGCAAATGATTTTGGCACAGGAAAACAAAAAAAAACACATTCGAAATATAATACGTTTCCGCAAATGTGTACCGACTGTGCCCACTCGATCGTGGGGCCCGGGTGCATTGCACCCACTGCACCCCCGAGATGGCCGGCCCTGCCTTCCTAGTATATATATATATATATATATATATATGTATGTGTGTGTGTGTGAAAAGTTTTTTTACCTTGCGGGTAATATATATTAAGGATACCAAGTAATTTTATAAACTTGGTTTTTTACTCCTTCTCCCTATGTTTATAAGGTTTTTAGTAATACAGAGCCTTATCAACTTTACCTATGCAAGTTGCAATAAGGTGCTTTTACTTTGAATAAGAAACTCTGGATGAGATAAAGATGTGAAAAGTTTTTTTACCTTGGGGGTAATATATATTAAGGATACCAAGTAATTTTATAAACTTGGTTTTTTACTCCTTCTCCCAAGTAAGCAAAACAGTTAAGTTTGCACCTGAAGAGAGGCGCAAACTTAATTTTACTCACTGAGAAGACCTCAAAAAAGATTGAAACCGGTCTGGGTTGTGACCCCCCCACACACACACCCATAATGTATAACAGTATACATCTCTTAGTGAGATGTGTTTTACATTATGGGAAATATTAAGAATAGTGATCAGAGCTTCACCCACCTTTACAACGTGTTGCCCTGGTGTGTTGCACTACCTTTAGACTTGAACTATGTTCAGGCGCAACTTAACTGTATTGCTTACTTGGGAGAAGGAGTAAAAAACCAAGTTTATAAAATTACTTGGTATCCTTAATATATATATATATATATATATATAGAAAGTTTTTTTACCTTGGGTATAATATACGTTAAAAATACCAAGCTATTTTAATTATAAACCTGGTTTTAATCCATTTCCCAGAAAGCAAACAGACAAATAAGTCAAGTTTGTGCCTGCAAGTAGTGCAAGTCTGGGTGATTCGAACGTAGTGAAAGTCTTAGACAACTCGTGGTAAAGGTGGAATAGGCTCTGATCACTATTCTTAGTATTTACCCTTAATGCAAAGCACATCTCCTTGAGAAGATATGTGATGCTATGTATTAAAGGCAAGGGGCCACTACCCAGACCGGTTTCGACCTTTATTGAGGTCTCATCAGCGGAAGCCAGGCTTAGAAAGACATGTGCAACAACTGCGCAGGTAGCACAAGTTGAAGGAGGGTGGGGGTAAACCATCTCGCTCCCAATAAAAACTGGAGCAAAACATTTTGAATTTTCAGCCACAATAGTTTTCTACATGTGACTTATTTAAAAAATATAAATAAATAAATCATAAGTTTACATAAATCTTAATAAATCTCAGAGGGAGTAGAAAATGTCATTTTTGCCCTAATTAACTTTCTGAAGATTTTTAGTAGTAGTCAACATTCTCTTTTAGTCATCACTCCTAAAGCTACAATAATTTCATAGGCATTCAGGGAAGAAGATATCATGGAAGACAACTGCCGCCATCTCGTGGTTGCTGACTCTCACCTTATTTATTAAGGTGAGAGTTAGCAACCAACTTATTGTCCAGCACTAGGGTCTATTTCCTTTTGTTGCGTAATTTAAAAGCTAAGTTTTAGTGAGTTACTCGAATGTTCCATAAATCGAATAATTTAAAAAACGAGCTGAAAAAAAATAATAAAATAAAAGTTCCTATAGTCTGTGACTAGAAACTCTTCTGGCAGTTTAGGGCTATAGAAACTGACACTGAACAGAGTTACTCTTCCTCTCCCTCTTTATAGCGCTTTTATCGAGCTTAATGCAGGGTTCAATATGATTATGCAACTGTGAGAAACCCAACCGGCTTGTCGTACAGTCTGGCGTTGGGGAGGGGGGGACAATTTTTATGACTGTAGTTGTGTATGTTATTATTGTTATTATTATTATTATTCCTGACACCTCCAAGGAGTCCGAAGACTCATCGCGGGAGGACACCTACAACTGTCTCAACCACTACACCGAACCTCTACTACGAATCATCTCCATCAACGCCATCTACCGCCCGCTTCCACCACCACCACAACTAGTATTTTTTGTCTGTAAATTGCGTATGTTCTGAAGGGCCGATTTGTCTGTATGCGGGATGAAAAAGCCGAGTTTCCGGGAGAAATAACCCTGCTACCTCCGTATGAGATCGGCTAACTCACCTTCGATTGAAATCATCCAGATAAAGATTCCTCCCGTTTCGACGAGAATCGAACTTAGGCCTATTCCAATCGAAGGGCGCAATGTACCGTCGTTCTTCCAATTGCGCTACGGAGAATGTTGACGGGGCCAAACAAACAAAAGAAGAAACAACCAGTTACTAAATGGAAAACTTTCATAACACAAACACTGTAGAGAGATCAAACGAGGAGGTGGAATAATAATATTTAACAAGCAAAAATTACGAAATGAATTAGAAATTAAAATATGCGGAAAATATATGCATCGAAGTAAAATATATATATATATATATCAAACAAGAGAACTCCCTGATATTAAACGCAATCTGCAGAACATCCAAATTAAGCACCATAAAATTTCTTGATGAATTAAACAGATGGTTTTGTACTACAGAAGAAGGCACTTCAGAATACCTGATAATAATAAGTGACATAAATATAAACATTATCAAACATAAATAACAACACAGAACAATACCTAGACCTCTTATCAGCATACAACTTAATCCCATCAATACGGTCGTATAAAAGAGAACAGATAATTGACAACAAAATCACTCCATCCTGTACTAAGCACATAAATATACGCAGTGCCACCGCTAGGGTTTTTGTCGCCCGCATGCAATTTCTATCTAAGCGCTCCTGTAATTATTCGGGCGTGTGTGGTTCTTTTACGATAATAAAAATTGAAATTATTTGAAATTTCTTAAATAAATTTTGACAGAACAGCCACACGTTGGTTCGCTGAATGTAACGAACAAGGGGGTGTTGACTAGGTAGGATAATCGTTAAAAACCCGAATATTCAAAAAATTCTCAAAATTTAAAGCAAATTTTGATAAAGCCACTTCACTTTAATCGTTGAATATAATGATACAATGATTATAGCCTTCTCACCGATCCGAATCGCTAACAAAATTAAAATGAATTTTAATTAAAATTAAAATTTATTTGAACTAAAGTTTAAAAAAAAAATTTTCATTTTACAAGTTACTAAATTCTTAGTAACTTGTAAAACGTTTTTAATAATTTTTATAAGTGGAACTATCTTTTAGGAAAATAAAAGAAACTCAAGATAGATGAGAAAAGAAGAAAAGAATTCAGAAATAATTAGAACATTTAATATAAGTATTCGAAAAATAAAATCTTCACGGAATAACAGAAAATAAATGAAATTACATAAATATACTTGAAAATTTTCTTTATTAAAATTTTAGGGTTTTTGATTTCATATTCACAAAATTGGAAATAATGGTCTTAACGTCTAATTCCGAACATATCTCATTTTCAATAGCTATTATCGCCAAACTAACAAGCCATTTTTGTGACATACTTGTTCTTAAGTAGGTTTTAATCAATTTCAACTTGGAAAAGGAATGTTCTCCGCTAGCTATACTAACAGGTAAGGTTAATAGTATTCTTAAAGCAATTGAAAAGTTAGGGAAAGATAAATTATTGGACACAATAAAATTAAGAATATCGAAATAGTTTTGAATATTTAAATTATCCTTCCGAAAAATATCCCGGAAAGCACATAACTCGTCATATAGTTCTATTGTATTTACGTCTTTATTGTCGCTGTCCTTCAAGAGAATCTCTAAATCGTCACAATTTTTTCGTAAATCTTCGTTATTAATTTGTAGTAATCTATACAAGAAATTGAAATTATCATAATATGTTTTTAGTTGTTCAAAACGTTCTGTTAACGAGCACATTGCAATGTATAGAAGTGTGTAAAACACATTCACTCTAATTTATCTTCTGGCGATTGTGGCGTTGCGTAATGAAGCTCATAGTCAAATTGTCGTGTCTTCTTTCGTCGTCGAACTTCCGTACCAGTTTTAAATTCTTGTTCTCCATCCACCTCTTCACTTAGTTCTTTTGCCGCTTTTAGAACTTCTTTAAAATTTGTATCTGATCGATACTCTTGTAAGAATATTTTTAAGTTTTCGATAGATTCTAAAGCAAGTGTAATGTTCATATTTTTGTCTTGAATCATTTTACTCACAGGGTTTATTCTGTTAAATCATGCCAAGTTATAAGAGAGCAAATAAATATGTAGTCCTTTATTTGAGCACATAATGTTTGTGCTTCATGCTGAGTTTATTAAAATTTTCATTATTTAAAATTTCAAAAAAGTGCATCGTAAATTTCTCCTAACTGATATCGTAGAGGGCAGGTTGCATTAATTTTATTTCCCCATCGCGTTTCTGATGGCTGTTTCAATGTTAATTGTTTTACAAACTTTAAAAGGATTGCCCAACGTTTGCAAGAGAAAGAAAAGAAATTGTATATTTCTTGAATATTGCAAAGAAACTAATTGTATCTGCATTCACTTTGGCTGCATCATTAATGATTAAATTTAGAGTATGTGCAGCACATGGCACGTAAAAAGCTTGATGATTTTTGTTCAAAAGCAAATTTTGGAGCCCATATTTTTTCCCTTTCTTATTATCCCCATTGTCATACCCTTGACCTCGCATGTCTTCAATGGGAATGTTCCATTTTTCCAGTTGTTCCATTAGTGTTGCACATAAACCACGTCCTGTGGAATCTGATATATCTGCAAAACCTAAAACGTTTTCCCTGATCTTGACAATTCCATTGTCACAGGAAACAAAGCGAATAATAATGGTCATTTGTTCTGATTTACTTGCATCAGGTGTGCAGTCTAAAATTATGGAATAATATTTAGATTTTTGAATTGATACTAAAATTGTATCCCTGATTGTGTTACTTAAAGTTTCTAATATTTCATTTTGACTGCCTTATTCAAATAGTGTACTCTATTGTTTCGTTGTAGGGTCCTTTCAACATGATTTTCCATAACGGGATCAAACTTCGCAAACAGTTCGACTAATTTTAAAAAATTGCCGTTATTCCTTTCATATAATTTATCAGATGATCCGCGAAAAGCTAAATTTTGGCTGCCAAGGAATTTTATAATTTCAATCAAGCGTTCTAAAACACTCGTCCAATATTTCTTTTCCATTTCATACATGCTTTGAGTCTGGAAATCAATAGTAGTTTTGTTTTTTAAATTTTTATCAAGTTCCTTCCATTTTAAGAAATTTTTCGTGTGAGTTAAACTAGTCTCATGTCTATGCAAAGTTGTACTTACATTTCTCCAATCGTTATAACCTTCTACAAAACTACTTGATTCAGCAGTTTTGTAGAAGGTTAGTAGGTAGTAGGTGCGAAACGTTTGCAACAAAAGCAAAAAACAGAATTTAAAGTTTCGGAATAAATGAGCCATGTTCTTGGTACGAGCTGCCTGTTTTCCATTGTTCTATTATAATACGTGTCTCCAAATTTACGACCATATGTATCTCTGGGATATATTATATTTCTTTTGAACAAACCCCATTTCAATTAAAACAACTCGTAATTTTTCATCAATATTTTCCCATTCACCTGTTTCTTCTAAATTTACAGAGACTAACAATGTGTTAGTTTCGTGGTCAACTACAACTAAATCTTCTCCTAACAGTTTTTCATTTAAATCATACGTCTTGTTATCTTGTTCAATAGTGGCAATAGTATTTTCATTCAAACTGGATGATGTGCACAGTTCGTCAACTCTGATTTCTGATGTATCGAGTTGGTTATAATCTGCATCAGAATATTTTAATATTTTAACAAATTTATTAAGAACCCCAGTTTGTTTCTTAATATCTGCTTCTTTCGCAGCATGACGCTTACGATTTTGTGCACCGGATAACTTTTTTAAATTTTTGATTCCATTTCTATTTTATACTCACAAGAAATTATTACACAACACGACACAGAGACGAAATAATAGTCCGCACTGCGCTACTGTCAGTAGCCTACTGAGATGCATACCATATGACTGGTTTACCTAGCAACAAATGTTTTCTACGAAAATTCGTTTCTGCGCATGTTCACCGTTTCGCTTTAGATAGACTGCAGTAGACACAACATCCTGCAGGCAAGCGTCTGCTCTCGCTGCAAAACTGTAAACAGCCGGCTGATCAAAGAGGCGGCAATATACAATTTTTTAAATTTTTATTCGGTGTATCTGGCCTTATTTATTTTAATATTGATCATTCTAAGAATTTTTTGTTTTTATGATAAAAATTTTGTTTCTTAAAAGTGAACTTATGAACCGTGCCCCAGTGGCGGCGCCTCCTTCGTAGCGGCGCCCGCATGCTCTGCATGCCCGCTTCCGCCGGCTCTGAATATACGGTCTCCTCCAAACAGTTACAACTGCAGCCACCATAACGTGTAAACTAGCGAGCCAATATGACCCTGGCCCGCTACTTTACCCGTTATGACGGCTACACTACAGCTGCACACTAAACCAGAAGTCTTAACTGCGTCGCCGTCAATATGGATAAAATACATTACTCCTCTACACTTCGTATCCATCACAATGTAATTCAATGTAATATCAATGGTATTACAATTTTAATATGCACTTCGCATCCACGGTAACTTGGACGTATATATACGTCCTGGCCGGGTGGGTGAGCTCACTGAGACTAGAAAACATCTAGCATCATAAATGAAACCATTGTAAATAACAAAATCGGAAAAATAAACTAAATGCAGATAGCATCAAACTCTGTTGATACTAGAAGTATATATATTAACCTTACACTTATACTTACATTTAATAAAATATTTTTTTATTAAATATAATTTAATATAACAAACCCAACGCAATAACAGGAAACCCCCCCCCCCCCCAAACCAGACTGAATCCATGGATAACAGAAAACATCAATAGATATACAAAGAAATGATGTCCCATGGAAACACCACAAGAGGTCGCCTAACAATATAGAATACAACAATAAACTGAATACAAAAGAAAACGGAATAACCTAACAACACAGATTAGAACCTCAAATATAAAAAAAAATAAAAATAAAAATAGAAAGAAATGAACAACAGCTCAGAGCGATATAAATGAAACCCGGAACCTGATCAATGAATTGCTAGGCAATACACATAAAGTCACCGAATCTGAAACAATAAAACACAGCTTTGCTTGTGTGCCCAAATTCTTCAAACAGTTGGCAAACAACTTTAGTCAGCACTTTATGAATTCTCTCCAAAAATTCCAGGATAGTTTCTCCCCGCACACAAAGAAATATTCTCCACTAGGATCACAGGAAATCCAGTCGGTGCGGTTCCCAACAGTAACAAAGAAAGAACTATCACTTGCAATACATCACATTAACCCTAGCGAAGTATCACGTATAGAGTCACTCCAAAAGACACCAATAGACACTCAAATAACGTAGGTCCTGTTATATACTAAAAATCTTAAAGTCTTCAAAACGGGGGTACATACCTGAAACGATAGACGACATTAATCATCCCATACATACGAAAAAAAAAAAAGTAATTACAAACTCATCTCCAAATCGTCGATAATAAATCAAATTATGGAGCACATCGTTTATCGCAAACTCTCCACGTACATTAAAAAATTTCCGACAATCCAAAAAACACAAACACGGTTTTCATAATAATAAAGGAACAACAACACTCATGAAAGATTTCACTGACCTAATAAATGCTGCATTAGATAAAAACAGAATAGTATTATTTGTTTTTATTGACCTAACTAAAGCGTTTGGTTAGGTCAATACATACACAATGCTAACACACAAAACCTTGTTGAAGAAACTAACACATGTTGGAATCAGGCGACGTCGTCTCCAGTGTTTCAAGGCATGCATGGAAAACAGAAAGCACATTACAGGTATAGGATAAGCACAGACCAAAGTTATTGCATATATATCTGCCTATTGGAAGTATATATACTGTATATATAAACCTATATCTCTACATATATAAACATATAAACCTAAAACTCCACATCCTATATATATATCCAGTATATATATGGGATGTGGAGATTGAACTACCTCTTCAGTCTTCAAAAAGTGAGATACGGCTAGAACGGTCTCGCCTACTCCCTATAATGGAATAAAATACGTTAACTTATTTTTTTTTTTTATTATTTTTTTAAGAGCCTCTGTGGCTCAGTGAAAGTAGTGTTTACTCTCCTGAGCGCTAAACCGCCCGATGAAAGAGCATCACGATTTCGATTAGTTTTTTTTTTTTTTTCTAGCCTCCGACTAGAGGAACTTTTCTAAGCCTTTTTAAGACAGGTTCCCGAGTTAGTCAATCTCTGGCAAGGGCAAGCGGGGTTTGTTCTCCAGAAAACTCGGGTTTTTCGTCCCGTAAACTGAAGAAAATCGAGAACCCACACTACTTTCAGATATTAAAAAAAAATATTGTGTTTGGGTTAGTTACGAGATGGCGGCACTTGTTAGCCGTCTCTTCACTGAGTGCCTCTTAAAGAGTGATAGTATTGGACCAGCTATTTCTAATTGGCTACCAGAGGAGATTGAACTACTCACTCAGTCTCCAAATAATTCTGTGTTAGGAGAAGGTTTAAGAAGAAAGAGGAACTGTTGACAAACTAACTGGTGACATATAAGAGAGAGATGAATTTCATTGACTGGTGTGAGGCCACTGCCCTGCTTATTGGAGGCCTGATGCAGCTTTAAAATGTTCCAAGTTTGGTCTCTAGAGATGGATTTCTGGACTGTTAAAAAATTGATAAAAATAGAGAAATCCTTAGCCCACCCATGGTACAAAATGTACTATAGATTTGCAAATAAGACTGGCAGTAACGTTGAGGCTTAATAAAGATTGCAAAGTTTATATTGGGATAGGAATATAGATTATGAGGCAGTGGCGGCTCGTCCATAAGGGCTTCATTGAATGCAGCTCCAGCGCTGAGTATACTTGCCAGTACTACTCACTAGTATACTCAACGCTGGAGCTGGTGTGAGACAATATTCTCAGTCTGTCCTCATAATACGAGGACAGACTGATAATATTTGGAGAGAGAGAGAGAGAGAGAGAGAGAGAGAGAGAGAGAGAGAGAGAGAGAGAGAGAGAGAGAGAGAGAGAGAGAGAGGAACAGCTTGTTGGTTGAAGTGAATCTAGTGAATGAGTTGAAGAGAAGGCACAACAGCTGGTTTGGATGATTACTTTGATTAGTCATTAACTCCTGTTAGCTCTCTGACGATGATTTTTAATAATTGTTGTAATAATTTGCAATTATATAATTCACAGTCACAGAAACTAAATAAAATTATATGTTAAAGCTCACATAACCTTTTTGAAGCAGGGGGGGGGATTGATAGGACGTGTTGGTGCCCTTATATCAGTGTTTCAGAGGAATCTGTTTTTTTTATGAGTAATTTCCTTCTAATTTTCCTTCTCGCTATAATATCTATATAGCGCCCGTTTCACTTTCTGTATGTCTCGAGTTTCTCTTGTCGAATGACAATTTGCTGATCACGTGAGTTTTGGAAACTCTGGATGGCTTTTCCATAAGTATGATTATTATACTTATATGCAGTGACAGCTCGCCCATAAGGGCTGCAGTCCCTCCAGTATAAAATGAAAGTTCCTGTTTTATTATCGCCTTACTTAAATTTTATAGATTTATCTAAAAACTGTTATTTTCTTGTTTGTAATACAATACCGCTCTATAGTATTTTATCGAATTCATTTTGTAGCAATAGTTGTATTTTGCAATAGTCAATGTGCCGTGCGCGCTAGGGCTAGTATCAGTACTGGTTCTTCTTCTTCTTCTTATTATTATTATTATTATTACGGGCAACTCCAGGGAGTCCTTTGACTTATCGAGGGAGGCCCTAAATCATGTTCATCACAACTATTCGACATTCACACAGTATCTATTATACTTTGACTTAAACTCATTCATTGTCACAGCACCCATCACAGACTCTGGCAGCTTATTCAACTCATTCAGCACTCTAAAAGTAAAGAACCCAGCTCTAACACTTACTAACTACACTCTTGCCCAGCTTCCATGGATGTCCCCTAGTCCTCCCACCACCAGCCCTGTTCTCAAAAATATCTTCTGAATTAATCTTATATAAACCCTTCAGTAATTTGAATGTCTCAATCATATCTCCCCTCCTCCGCCTATCAACCAATTTTTGCAACCCACAAATCCTCAACCTCTTCTCATAAGGTACATTCCACAGACCTGCTATCATCTTGGTCACTCGCCTCTGGATCCTATCCACCTCCTCTCCATCAAGAATAAACCTACGTGACCAAATCTGGGCACAGTAGTCGAGATGGGGTCTTATCAAGACTCGATACAGAGGAATAACATGCTGGTCTCTGCTCGTCAAAGTATTCTTCAGCAACCAAGTGATTTGATGAGCTGATTTGGCCACCTTTGCAATGTGCCCCCTACTTCAACTCCTTATCCACCAACACTCCTAAATCTCTTGCCTCATCAATTTCCTGGAGTACAGTTCCACCAATGTAGTAAACTGCTGCTAATCTTTTCACACCAAAATGTATAACCATAGATTTTGCCACATTCAATTGACATCTATTCTCCTTAGCCCAGACCTCCAATCTATCCAAACCATCCTGCAAAATTTTGACATTATTTGCATTCACTATTGCCCTACCCAACTTTGCATCATCCGCGAAGAAATGAACTGTTCCTCTCAGATCCTTTCGTATATCATTAATGAACAAATTAAACAGCAGTGGTCCAAGAACAGAACCCTGCAGCACACCACTAGTCACAGGCCGTCTTTTGGACTCTACTCTTGAATAAACCACTCTCTGATATCTCTCCATCAACCACCCTCCTATCCATCTCACCAACCCTATATCCATCCCCATATGCTGCATTTTACTGATTAGAATTCCATCTTGTATCCTGTCAAGGGCCTTAGCAAGGTCCAGTAGAATCACTGTAAACCCATTACGCTTATCCAGTTCAGCCGTCACTGTGTTATAATACGTGAGCAGGTTACTGAGGCATGACCTACCCTTCACAAAACCATGCTGTCCCCGATACAGTATCCCATTTTCATCTATTCAATCTTGTATTTTCCTCTTGACTATTTTCTCCAAGACCTTGATAACGATTCCTATTATGCTGAACGGCCGGTAATTTTTCAACAGCAGCTTTGGAATGGAACCACCTTTATGCAGTGGAACTATTTACCCTCTTTCCACCCCCTTGGGACTGACCCAGACCCGAGGCTCAAATTAAACAAAATGGTCAAGGGCACTGACAATTCTTTAGCCGCTTCACGTATGACATGAGCTGGTATACCATCCAATCCCACAGATGTATTGACATTGAGGTTCTGTAATAGACTATTTACCTCTACTTCATTCATCACAATTCCAGTATAAGCTGTTGGTTCTTCCATTCCTGCAGTGCTACCAACTGGATGATATACTCTTGCAAAGTGCTCGCTCAGTAATTCCACTATACTCAATGCTGGAGCTGCATTCAATACAGGCCGCACCAAACTGCTAACCTAGTGGGGATAACGTAGTGGGGGATTACGCGTGATTTACGTACAGTTGGTTCTGGTAGCATTGCAGCTCAAGATACGTTGCTACTACACGAGTACAAACAACATAAATTAACGTCGCTGTCATTATCGTAGGTAAATATTGTGCTGTTTTTCTTTTTCTATTTAATTCTAACAATTAATTTATAATTAATTATAAATAATATGTAATTAATATACTTAACAAATAAATGATATAATTTTTTTCAATCGATATTAATTTTTTTTTTTTTTTATTGCCAGAGCCACTAGAAATTCTTGCGATCCGCCACTGCTTATATGTTATGAAAATCTTCATTATTATAGGATATGTCGTTCAGGTTATTCTGCAGATCTGTGTATAGTGACATAAGTAAGTGTTTTACCTTACATATTTAGTTCTATCATTGTGGTCCAGAATATTAATCTTGTCATTTTATTTTACAGTGATTGGAATGTGTTAAAGTTGGCAGTCTTAGAATGCGCACTGCAATTGTATATCTAATTTTTTTTTACATAAATGCCTTATAGATTAGTCTTTTTATGTACGTGGGAGCAATGTGTTTTAATCGATAGAATTTGCTTGCTATTATCCTGAGTTTGTTTTATAAATAATTTATATGGCTATTGCAACTTTGATCAGCATCAAAGTGTAGTGTGAGATAACCTGTTATTTTCCCCTGTTTGATGGTTGTGCTTTTAGGATCAATGTTTTGTGTATACGAAGATAATTTTCAGATAGTGTGATATTTAGTTTCTGTGAATTTGGTCTGAGTTTTTTTGAAAATCTTTAGATTTCTTTTTTGTGGGTTTATATATATGCCCTTTTCAATTGCCCAGTTGGTGACCAGATTGATGTCGTGTTGCATATTGGCGAAAACTGTTTTTGCGTTGTTGTGACTCGGCACAGTGACCGTGTCGTCTGCATATTAAAAGAAGTTACTTTTTAGGGTAAATTGCTTAATGTTGTGTGTTTAATGTTAAACTGCGATTATGATGGTGATCATAATTGTAATAGTAATAATAATAATGGTTCTTCTACAGCTTTAAGAGCATCCACTTTGCTACCCCTAAAGAAATACTGGATAATTTTAACCCTTTCTTTGACAAGATCTCGAGTTTCTCAATCGCTAGTACCAAATAGTATTTTCTTCCTGGAAACTGGTTTTGATCTCGCAGGGTGTTATGTGGTCGTTTTAGAAAATCGATCATATAACATAAGTGCATTAGAATTTAATTCTAATAGTAGCTTGATAGTTTGTTCTTACTATCAGTAAATGCTGCCCACTAGTCTTCTAAAGTTAGTTAGGGCTAATGTAGCTCTGCCTAATCTCTGTGAGAAATGGTAGTGGTGGATTCTTTTAAATTTTTTAATAATCATAATGGAAAGTGAAGAAACGACGGTGGTTAATTAGATGCCATAGAAAACCTATGCCAATGTAATTGGAAGCAGTCTATGAGAGAGGAATTATGTTAATACGAGTGTATCCACTTCTGAAGAATTCTTTCTGTTTCTTATATGTCTCTTATAAACCTGCTATTAAAGAGCAATCAAGGAACTTTTACAATCCATTCCTGACCTCTGTTAACCAAGATGGCAGTCTCACATCAGTGACACTGCCACCGTGCCTAATGGAACCAGACATAGTGGAGACCACCAAAATTTCGCCAGTACCGTTGTATCAAAAGACATGGAATTAGGACTCACGGGGCGATGAATATGAAATTTGGAGGAACTATGGTGTGACTTTTCCAAGAGGAGAGCCAATTAATAAAACGTCCAGTGCATGGTGAGAATAGTTATTATTATCTATAATTCTTTTGGATAGATGGACAATTCACGTTTCATTAATGCCAATGGAAAATATTAACATACACCACAAAGATTGGCAGCATAGGAATTGTATAACTAACTAGATGAATAAGTTTAAAGAAAGTTGTGCCGTCAATAATAAACCACGATCTGGAAAGCCAAGGGTTATTGAGGAAAGTGGGACATCTGTAGAACAATCTTTTATTGCAAGTCCAGGGAAATCAATAAAACTGATATCTCAGTTTTATTGATTATTCCTGATTCAACTGAATATCAGATTCAGATTCACTTGAAAGTCTACAAAATTGATGTCCACTAAATGCTTCTAGAAAATTATTACCATTCATGATTGATTTTCTGTCACCGATTTAATGATAAACTTGGCAGTAATGTTTAATTATCGATCATTTAATGTTCTCTGACGAAGAAACATTTCACATTAGTGGTGGTAAGGTCAACAGACATAACTACCGTATACTGGACACTGAAGTTATTATTATTATTATTATTATTATTATTATCAGAGAGTCAAAGATCCATGGAAGGAGGTGATACATCACTCATCAAGCTGTCATACCTTTCCTTAAACTCATTCAAAATACATGCACTCACTTCCACTCAAATCAGTCACCGCCTCTGTGAAAGAAAACCTGGCTCTTACTCCTTTTGACAGCGAACAAAATTAACTTCCGTGAATGTCCCCGTGTTCTTTCTCCGCCTTCGTTATAATGAAAAACTTCATCAGACGATATCCCATAACACCCATTCAGTAGTTTAGAGGCCTCTGTCGTATCGCTCCATTTTCTCTTGTTGACCATAATCTGTAATCTATATATTAGTAATCTGTCTTCATAATCCAAATCACATAATCCCGATATAATCTTCGTAACTCTTCTTTGTACCATTTTCTACAACTTCTTTATCCCATCGGAACCCGACACCAAATCTCTGCACTATAATCCATGTATGTTCTTATAAAGAGGCAAAATGACTTCCTCTGTCAACGTTCGCTTCAACATCGCAATTATCCTCTGAGTTGTATTTGCAACTTTTGCTATGGAACTTTTGAACTTCAAATTCCTATCCACCATTACGGCAAGATCCCTAGCCTCATCATAGCTTCTTTTAGCACAATTTCTTTATTATAATATGCCGCTGGAAATCTCATCACACCAAAGTGCATAACTTTACACTTACTAACAATAAACAGGTGGTCATTTTCGTTGGCCTAAATTTCCAGCCTATTCAAATCATTCCATAAGTTCTAGATATCAGTATCATTCATGATAGATGCCTATCTTTGCATCAGTGGCAAACAATTGCACATCTCCTATTAGACTCTTCCTAATGTAATTAACGTATAGATTGAACAAAAATAGCCCAAGGACTGAACCCTGAGATACACAATTAGTCACTTTAAATCTAGCAGATTCACATCCGCCGTATGCCACTTTTTGACACCTGTGTTTATCAACCATCCACTTATTCAAGTCAAGAGTTTTATATTCCAATCCCAAATTCTCCACTTTATGCAACAGCTTTTCATATGGTGTCCTATCAAAACCTTTAGCAAAATCCAATGTTATCATAGTGTATCCATTCCTTTCATCCAACTCGGCCGTAACATTGTTATAAAATATGAGCAAACTGCTAAAACATGACCTTCCTTTAGTAAACCCATGCCGCTCCTTGCGGAGTATAGCTTGTTTGTCCACCCATTTCTGTATGCGAATTCTTACCAACTTCTCTAAAATTTTCACTACTACTACACTAGAGATACTGGTAGGTCGGTTTTAGACACATCAGTTTTTGCACCACCCTTGTACAATAGAACTATCATACATTCCTTCCATTCCTGTGGTATCATTTCAGAAGATTCAAGTCAAACAAGCATGTGAAAGACCTAACCAATTCGGTTGAACATTCTAATAGCAAACGTGCTGATATTCCATCGGTTCGTATTGGCAATTGTTACCAAGGTTATGCAGCTGCTCTTCGACCTAATTTTCATGCACCTCTAACTCTTCATCCAATGTAGCAGTAGCACTGTGCACCATGTTACATACAACTGGCTTATATACGGTATTACTTGGAGTTGCAACTAAGCTGCGAGGCCTATAGCAACACCCTAGATCCACTGCTATATCGATCATTATTAGCATCATTGTTTTCTTGCGTTTCTACCCTAACTGGACTTAAGTCGTCTGATATCATTAGCAGTACTTATGTAATAATACTCTAATGTAATAATCTCCTATCTCTTCTGTCATTCCTAAAAATAGTATACCCTTTACATTCGTTCCCAGTTACAATATCTGATAGCCAGGTTTCTCTAACACGAACAATTTTAAGCCACAAGGTAATCACTTGTACACCTTTCTCTTTTTCCCTCTCCAGAGGTCCTCAAAAGGTCCGAACCCAAAGCGCACGTTTCCACCTTTTTCCCATTTGCATAACCATGTTCAAAGCCGTTCATATCTTTATCACGTTTCCAGCAAGAACCACCATCTCTTTTACTTTTCTTTTCGGTTTTTCGATTACGTTTGTCATATCTTTACCCCCCCCCCCTTCCCCTACGGTGAAGCTAGAAATACAGCAACTCCCTCGGCAAGCGCAATTTAGAATCATTGTGCTTCACCTCTTTTTTCTTAGGTTTTAATTGATTTACCTTGTTGTCATTATCACTATTATTACCAACTTCATTGCTGTCATTTGTTCTGATCTTTTTTCTTATCCAGTGTAAGTTTCTTTAAAGGCTTTCCACTTTTTCCAATTCTCTGGTCGATTTTCTAATAATTTGTTTTAATCGGGATATTTCCAAGGTCAGATTATCCTCCGATACATTATTATTACTGCAGCAACTCTTCTGCGTATCGGGACAATGGTTCTCCTCACTAGTAACAACTTTAACTTGTGCTTTAGATACTGCTCTGTTGTGATGAGTTTTCGGTGCCATTCTCAAGACTTTTATAAACTAATAATATTTCTACAGTTATGTTATTAAGTGCTCTAGTACAATAAATACGCTAGAAAACTACAATAATATACTAAAAATATACCAGTTAGTCTAAGGAAATATTCGATGAATCATAAAAAAATTCATCGATCTTTCAGGAGCTCGTAACAGCACGTGTTCTCAACAGCTAGCCTCGAACCCAAAAAGGCTACACGAAGGAGATTCCGCTAAGGTCAATGTCTGCTGTGCATTTGGAAAATATCGCATAATTGGACCTTTCTTTTGTTAAAGTACTGGTTGTTAATAGTGAGGATTATTTGGAAATGCCGCATAACGACTTTATTCCTGGACGAAGACGTTTTTCTAGATCAGTGCTTCCCAAACTTATGGATGTAAAGGCCCCCTTGGAAAAATTTAAATATTTTACGGCCCCCATCGAAAAAAAATTTCGTAATATAATTATTATAATATTTATTGTATTTATATTCAATACAAAACATACACAGCGAATATTGCAAAAAATCAAATGAAAATATTACATTTTTAGCATCTTACATACACATTTGACATGGCACACTTTGACTTTTAAAATTTTTTTCATTATTATTTCACGCCCCCCTCAACAAAAGTAACGGCCCACAAGGGAACCGCGGCCCACAGTTTGGGAAGCGCTGTTCTAGATGGCGGTGCACTTTGCCAGTTTCTGAACGAAAAGTTTCTCAACAGATAGATTTGGAAGAGCGATCTCTTGGTCATTACATTCACCAGATTTCAGCCAATTGGATTTCTTCCTATGGAGATATAATTCAACAACACCTCGCTCTTTAGACGAACTGAGGACCGGGATAACTGATTTGATTCCCGGTATTACTGAAAATTAACTGCAAAACTATCTGTAGAGTTTAGAATCGTATCTCAGTTTTGTAAACCTAATGATGGTGGGTATGCTCCCAATTAACAATCGCAAGAATGAATGATTTAAAACAGTAATAAATTCTTTCCGTTACTAGTTTTTCAGGTTGATGTTTTCATGTACAGAATGGAAGTTATGAAAATTTACAACTGCCAAAGACGTTTATAATAACCCTGTATATATTATTTCACTTTAGTTTGGTTTTTTTTTCAGTTGGATTGTGATTGAAGCGGCTAAGACTATGAAGTCAGTATATTATTTGTATATAATGTATCTACGAGGGTGGTCTGAAAAGTTTTCGGCCTATTTACACGAATTTATAATTTCAAAATTATTTTTATTTTTCAACATAATCTCTCTTAAGACTAATATATTTATTCAAGCGATGCTCCAGCCCATTATCCATAGTAGTTCTCAGTAAGATCTGCAAACTACCCTCTACAGCTGCAATCGCCTCTTGATTCGAAGAAAGACGCAGACCAGCGAGGAAGAGTTTTAGTTTTGGGAAGAGATAGAAGTCAGAGGGAGCCACATCTGGGGAATAGGGTGGATGTTCCAGCAATTCATAGTGCAGATCCCTAATTTTGCCATTGCCAAAACACCTTTGTGGGCATGTGCATTGTCCTGATGAAAGATGATTTTTTTCTTCTGCAAACCGGGTCTTTTCTCACGAATTTTTTTGTCTAGTGTGGGTAAAAGATCGGAATAATATTCCCCGGTTATTGTTTTACCCTTTTCAAGATAATTATTAAACAAAATGCCTTTAGCATCCCAAAACACCGATGCCATGACATTTCCTGCTGATGGAACCGAACTGATGGTGCTGATCAACCGATCAACCGGCTTCTGTCCACTGTTTGGATTCTGGTGTGTAATGATGAATCTAAGTCTCATCCATAGTAATAAATCGACGCCCACAATCAGTTTTATTTTTGTTAAAACGCTCCAAGTTCAGAGATTTTCATGCGCGTGCGTTTTTGATCTGCTGCGAGCAAGCGTGGCACCCATCTTGCACAAAGCTTTTCATTTGCAATTCTTCGTGCAAAATATATCTTACACGTTCTTTTGAGATGCCTATAGTCTCAGCAATTTCACGCACTTCGACTTGCCGGTCATCCAATACCATATCGTGCACTTGATCAATGATTTCTGGTGTTGTTACACTTTTTTTGGACGTTCATCACGTGGATCATCTTCGAGGCTGGTACAGCCACGTTTAAACTCGGCAGCCCATTTCTTAATTATCGAAAACGAAGAAGAAGAGTGCCCATAAACTTTTATGAACTTGAATGAATTTCTTTTGGTGTTAAACCTTCTTTTATAAAGAATTTTATAACCGCACAAATACTCAATTGTATCCATTTCAAGGGATATAGACAACACTTTTCCTTCAGACAGCTGTATAAAACAAACTACTTGTAATTTCACATGGATGGTTATGACAGATGTACCAACTTAGAAAAAAAATCTTACTGATAGGATTGCCATCTATGTTCGAGGCCGAGAACATTTCAGACGACCATCGTATTAATTGTGCTTTCTTCAGCTCCTTTTTATGTTGTAGTGTGATATGAAACATCACAAATCACATGAAAAACTCTGTCACCTTCCTGACTGGCTGACTAACCTTTACTCTGTACTCTTCCTAAAGGTTCTGTGCGTCCGAGACCGAATTCACATGTTGGTCTATGGTTACTTTGGTTGGTTACTATGCTATGGAAAATTATCTAATGAACAGACACAAAACACTAACATGAGAAACTATGAGTAGTCAAAGTAGTGCCAAAAATTAACTCAGTAAAAATCACTTCGTTGACTAACGCAGCATGATGTAAAAACTGTTTCTTTGCATTGCTGAGGTACTGAAATATCTTGGGGTGAAATTGACAAGAGTATGACAAATAACATTATACTCAGGTGAAAAGAAAAAAAAAACTAAATTCACCATCACATGTCACATCTCGAGAGACTTCATTAAATCCTTCAGAGTAAAGGAGATTGCACTGTAACATCTCTGGCTGTTAATGTGCAGGTGTTTGTGTTTACAAACACCTGCACATTAGTTTACAAGCATTAACAAGCATACTCATTAACATGAGTATGCTTGTTAAGCTTGTAAACTGTCGCAAAACATTGCGTTCTCTATATTTTTATATACGCAATATACAGTATATGAAATTAATTTTGTACATTCGCTTTGTTTCTAAGTAATTCAAAAAAGATTACCTGTGATAAATAGCACATTTCCCACAGTCTTTCAAATTCACTTCCTAATTATAGTCGATCTTAATTGCAACATCAATAATGTGTTTTCTATTTCCAATTTGAAAAACCGCATCTACGTTTCTTAACAAACCCAAATTTAAATCTCCTTAAAGCACTGCCGATATCAATTTTTCTAACTATTTGAGTCTTTTCGTTTTCAAACATAGTATATGTTTGCTCTGACACACCATGGCTAAGAATATTAGCCTTCGATTCTTCTATTTTTGATATATTTTAACTGAAAAGTCTTTGCTGCATTTGCTCAAACTGATTACCCGTATTTTCCGGCGTATAAGACGCACTTTTTTCCTTTGAAAATAGGTCTGAAAAATAGGATGCGTCTGATACACCGATACTCAGTTTTTTATTACTTTCATTTTTGGAAATTTTCTCTGTTCCGAGTTACGCGATTTCTGTCTTACTTCCTTCCGTGTGTGCGAGCATTCCAGTTACGTTAATTATGTATTCCAGTTGTGTATTCCAGTTACTGGAATACATTTTAGTATTCCAGTTATGGATAGATAATGGTCTAAGCGCTCTGGCGGACTGTTGAAGAAGCCTTCCCTGCTAGTATGGGATCAGTTTCGTGCTCACAGAACAGAAGATGTTAAAACTAAACTTAAGGAATTGAAAACTCAGTTAGCTGAACTCCAGGAGGTCTAACTAGTCAGCTTCAACCTTTAGATGTCTGTATTAATAAACCATTTAAGGGATTTAAAAAGGAGAAGTGGAACACTGCATCCAGAAGACTGCTGGATGCAGTGTACCACTTCTCCTTAGAAACTTTAACATTCACAACAAGATATTTACTATCACTAATAATTTTGCAATTCTTCGCATGCCTATTAGAATACCAGTAACCTTAACGACTCTTCAAACACTTTAGATCTCTTTTTCATGGGCCACTCATCTATATATGCTATGGATAGTGTTTATCCTCTATAGAGTTTACTGAAAAAAAAAAAAAAAAAAAAAAGGATACCTTTGATTTCTTCTTCTTCCATGGAGGAACATTCTCTTATCCAAATTTAACATTCCACTCCAGTTATGTTAAATCTAGTATTATCATAATCCCAAGTGCGACGACGATATTCATGAGACTTCTATGCGTTTATTTAGTTGGATAAGTACTTCAGTCTGCTTATATGAACATTTGCACTGAACGTATCGCTAATTTATGAAATGTACAAAAGTGTTCAGGGAAAAAAAAGCATATGGTAATTGGTTATCTCTGAAATCTCCATCGTTCTTTTCTCTTTATACCAAACCCCAAAAGTCCTGTGTAAGCGAGGAAGTGGAACTTGCATTCATAACATTAGGCTGCATAAAGAAAGCCTCCCTGAGTTCGAATCTACAACTAGAGAAACGTTTTATAAGCCTTTCGTCGACTAATTCCCGAGTTAGTCGATTTTTGGCAGGGAAAAGAGTTTCTCTCTCTCTCTCTCTCTTCAGTTACTACTAAATTACTGGTGGAAAAACATTAGCACTCATCTACTTCTCTATCTAGAAACCTTTTCATTAATAAATGTTCGCAATTTGGATTCCAGCCCTTTCGATCAATAGGGGATCGTTGAGTTTTACACACAGTCTTAATCACATGGTTTACCTTCTGCATTTGGAGTGCAGTGTTTTTTTTTTTTTTTTTTGGGGGGGGGGTCCCCGTTTGAGGAAACCTTGCACTACACATATCAAAAATACTTTCTACATGCAGCTTCCGAAACCATGTTAATTTTCACGCTAAAAAAAGTCATGTCCTTATTTCTTGATACAAAAAACAAACAAACAAACAGAGCACTCTTCTTCTAGTCATACTATGGCCAAAACACGTCTACCATAGTCATACTATGGTCCAGATGAAATTTCCCTTCTTGCAATAACTCTAGCCTTCAATCTTTCTTGGTATAAACATATGCAAAGATGGTCTTCTCAGCATCCAATATATTAGGTTTTTCACTTTAAGGCTTTACCTGTGGAGTACTATATTTCTATAAATATCATAGAATACCGTATTACTGAATAATAATACCACATTCTGTGGTGGTCTAAGAGTTCCTTAAAATACTTGACTCAGTACAAAAGACAGGAGTTAGGGTAATTAATGGCCTGTATTTAATATGATTCTACCATTGATGCATCTATTTACTCTCCTAATCTTTCTCAGAACTCATCTGTGGTCTCCAGTCTTTGATCAAGTGGTTTTATATTTAACCCAGCTACCATCAGCATAAGTAAAAATTGGTTTGAACACACTGGTATATAGCTATTTTATTGCTTTGAAATAATTTCTGTTATTCCGTATAAATTTATTCAGGCCAGCTTTGCTAATTCTGTTTATTTCCATATTTAATTTGTCATAATTACTAATACCATTTAATCTACTCTCTCTTTCATATAGGCATTCGTTTTCTGCTTCAAGTTTTTATTTCTACAAATATTTCCATGGTCAGTATTTATCCGTATTGGCATTGGTAGTTTCTTCACTCTTGTCTAAGAAAATACCTTAAATGAAGTTTGGTAGATATTAAACTTTATTTTTCAAATTTCTCTTTCTCTTCGTTTTCATTTATTTATTCATTTTCATTTAGTGCTATATTTTGGAACAGTCCCCATTCTTATGTATTTCCTAAAGAATACAATATTCATCTAAATGTTCTTAAAATTTCTTCTTTCCCCTTGACTTTCCTCCTAGCACCACACAAACTTCCATATAAAGAATGATCAATTAAAGGTGGTTTAAACTCGGATATATATCTTTTATTCGTCAGTAAGCCCACACCTGGGCTGATATAATCAATGCTACATTTCCAATAATAAAACAATAATTTTAATAATAAAATTATTATTTAATTATTAAAAGTATTTAGCGCTTTAAGGAAGAAGATTTTTTATCTAATGGATAATTCATTGAAGTTCTCATGGTATCGCCGTTGAACAGGATTGAATATGAAGCTGGTGGCATGGATTGGGAGTGACCGACAGACAGACATCAGACTAGTATATGGTGGAGCGGAATCTAGGAGAATGAGGGTCACTAGTGAAGTGGAGAACTTCAGACCTCTGCACTTGGTGGTCACTGCTTTTTACTTTGCTTATTGATGGTACTGGATTGCAGGAAATTGACGTAGTTATGGATTTGGAGGTGTGGTGGGAAGAGATATAAAGTTCAGAATGCGTACTGCAAAAGTTGACAAGATAGCCCAAAGGATTACTTAGATGTTGACACATTGACAAACAAAGTTTCGTGAGGTTACTCTTCCTCTTTATTAGGTTATGATACGGTCTCATGTTGACTATTGTGCTCAGATTTGTTAACCTGGGTTTCTTGGGAAACAAAAAGTGGTGGAAAATATTCAGAGACCACTGATCAAGTTAGTAATAGGTCTGTGGAATGCTCCGTATGAGGACATACCTTTAATCTGTCCTTGTGTTTACAGGGTTTAATTAATAGTTTAAAAATGGGGGGGAGGCTGATAGAAACTTATATTAAGAGGGCTTTATAAAATTGAAGCAGAGGAAATTTTTTAATAATGATAAATAGCGAGAAAACTAGGGAGTCACCTGTGGAAGTTGTGGAAGTTGTGGAAGAGTGTGGCTAGATGTGTGAACTAGATTTTTTTTTTGCATGGAGAGTGGTAAATGATAGAATGAATGATTATATTAGTGAGTGCCCAGACAGTGAATAAGTTTAAGGAGCGGTATGATGGGTTGAATGATGGTTAAAATGATGGTTAGCGTGAATCTTCTATGATGAATTTTTTTACTCCTTGGAGATAATAATAATAATAATAATAATAATAATAATAATAATAATAATAATACGAAACAAATAATAATTATTATTTGTTTCGTATTCCCCATTGGTTTTTTATTCATAAGTGAATATGAAACAGAACTCATTCAATGCGATATTGCCCATACGTTTCTCTAATTCATGCTTCTTTTTTTTTAACTGTTTTTAATTTTATTTATGCTTATAATAAATAATTATATCTGTTCGATATATACCCAATTTTAAGCAGTGTCTTTGAGCCCATAAAAGTTATGCATGTTCACAAAATCATCGTATGTTTGAAACTATCTCGAATCAAGCAGTTAACTCGCAAGTTTGAATATCAGTATCCTGCAGCCAAATCTCTCGTACATGAATTTGTAAAAGTGTTTTTATTTTATTTTGTGGATTGAATGGAAGGAAGAGGAGAAGAATAGGAGTACGTAAGTTTATATTGAGATCAATATGCTCTTAAATTACTTATATCAAACTAGCATCTCTGGGTTGAGTACGACAGCATAAATCGCGTTAGGCTTAAGTTCGTTATTGTTGATTACAATGCAGCCAAGACGAGACTGGACTAATTAATAATTAAATAAATATATATATTAAAATAGTCGAGAGAGAGAGAGAAGAGAGAATTTAAATTAATTTTTCTTAAGTAAGTAAAGCATTATTCTCTAAGAATTTGGAGCGCACTTAAATCGAACTGGTCACTCAATCATCTGTTAAGTATGGGCATGCGCAAACTATATTTAAATTAATAACTTAAAAACAAAAAAGGGAAAGAAAGAAAGAAAGAAACTGCTCGAAAACTTCAATTTAAAAATGCTTCGTTTCATCGCCTGCATTCAGTAAAAAAAAAAAAATGAAGCGAACGCATTTACAAGGCAGGTTTAAATGCAGCTGCCGCATTACAGACGAGCCATCAATTTGTGTCCGCAAAAATCCTTCCGGTAAACTAGAATTGACAAAATCGTTAGAACGATCGCTTCAAGGCAGCATGCCGTTCATCTTCGATCATTTTTAAAGGGATATGTACTAACGTTCTCACTAATTAAATATATAAGGAAGAAGATATGCAGAACACAAAAGCACAATAGACGGGCTTCCATAAATCAACAAGGAATAAATATTTGATGAGATTTGTCTTCCCCCACGTTTGCACATAATGTATAGAGCATTATTGATTTGGTGTTCACGCTTCCAACATGCAAGTGATTTAGAAATCTAAACATGTGCTAAACAATTGATGGTCCTCTACATTTTCAATGCAACTTCTTAAAAGCTCAAGATGGAATACACAAATCAACTAGTTTATGGAGCAGGAATCTCGTGCGTTGTTCAATTAAACAGTCATGACTACTATGGTGCAATGTATAAATTTGTTGATGCTATAGAGAAACAATCTTTCGTGATTCTCTTTCTCTATATCAATTAATTTTTCGCAGTCTTTCGGACACTTTCATAGAGATGAAAATACGTGCGATCATTTTTGTAACCACAATGGAAGCGTTTCGGCATGATGACGTCACTCGTATAGAGTTTGACTCTTAGTCTGCTGCAGGATTGGAAAGTCTTCAGGGCTAAAGAGTTTTGTTCTGGTTGTAGAAGAAGTAGTCAAACGGAGAATACGGGACTAATGAAGAAGAGAGTAAGAAAGAAAGACGTACTCCCGCAGCGATTTCATCGATCGCCTCTGCGGTTGTCAGTAGAGTAAGAAGAGCCGGTAGAAGATGTTCTACGGATAGGGAGCGGTAGATCGTTAAGAAAACTGCAGCTGCGCGCATTGCAGAAGCATCAGCATTTAGTAAGTAAAAAAGAAAGCTTTTATGGGATCCAAAAGTCGAATTCAATGGTCATCGAGGAAGTTTTATTTGATTAACGGGGAAGTCGCCATTAGCATTGGCTAAGAGATTTTATTCTCGGTAGTAAAAGCTGCAATTACGGCTAGTTGCTCGGGTCACCACGAGAGACACCAGACTGTTTCAACACATGATTAGGGACTCAGAAATAATAAACTGTTAGTCATAATGCTTTTCTTGTGCTAAGAAAATAGTATTGCCTCTTTTCTGAAGATAACTTTGAGCAGCATTATTTAACATTGGATTAAAGATCCCTAAAATGAGAGAGAGAGAGAGAGAGAGAGACTTTATTGCAATGCTTTAAGTAAGTGACACTTTATCTATTATGTAAGATGATACGATTATCTAACCCAATTCAGGTCAGTGGCATATGAAAGCCACTTAGTGGAAAACGGTGTTTTATAGTAAATGGCTTTTACTCAGCTATAAACTCCTCTTCACCTTCATTCCAAATGCATTATGGAAAGTGGTCGCATAGAGAAGAATCGATATTAATCTACAGCATTTAACGCTGCTCTAGATTATCCAACACTTAATATCGACTGCAAACAGTTGACATGATTGTCTTGAACTCATGGCGCGCCAGAAATTTCAGAAAAAATAATAAAATAAAATAAAAATAACAAAATAAAATAAAACGTCTTTGGAAAATAAATCCTTGGTCTTGTACATAAAAATAAGAACAAACAAACTAAAAGGCTAAGAGCAAAGAAAGGCAACAAATACCACAACAGAATATCACGTAGGTAACTGTGTGTTGTATGAATCGCATTGGTTCTAACGAATTATTTAATTTATGAATTAACTATGTACTAGAAAACAAATCCCTAACGCCTTTTATCCCTCGACAGGGAGTAGGCAAAGGGAGTTTATTTAGCCCTGTGTATTTTATTATTATTATTTTTTATTTATTTTATTTTTGAGACTAAGGGAGGAAGTTTAATCCGAACCGGAAGTCAATCAGAAATAGTTGACCCATGAATATCGCTAATTATAAACCGCATCCGGTGACGAAACGGTAGATAGTGCCGCCATCTCTTTGTCCCTAACCCAATAACTCAATATATTTATTACCTGAAATAAGTTGAGTCCTACTGTCGACTTTCTTGAATTTACGGGACGAAACACCCGAGTTTCTGGGAGAAAAAATCCGCTTGTCCCTTCCCGAGATCGATTAACTCGGGAACCAGTCGAAGAATAGGGTTAGAAAAAGTTCCTTTAGTCGGCGACTAGATTCATAGCAGGTAGTTTATCCCTATGTATACTGCTTGCAAAGAGGTCATAGACGCCCAATGGGCGAGGTGAATCGTGCCATATAAATTTATTTATATGGCACGATTATATTCCAATTTATATATTTCACGATTATATATTCCAATTTATTCCGAGTACAAACACGAGTCACGTGTTTGTACTCGGAATAAATTGAATAAATCGGAGTTTGAAAGAGACGTTGTAATAGGATGCCATGTTGCAAGGCCTATCTGTTCGGCAAACTGTTTACAAATTGGGCCATCCTAGGTCAACGATCAGTGATGCCATACTGAGATGGAAGTGCAGTGAATGCCAAGTTTAGGGCATGGAAGCACAAATCTGTACAAAAACATTCAGAACCAAGGCTCACAAAACGGATTTCCATGGTAGGACCGCAATATGCAAGCCCACATTAACTGAACCAACATGAAACATCTCTTCAGTGGTGCAAAGAGCGTGTGCAGCAGTGGAGAAAAGCTGTGTTATGGAGCTACGAATCACGCTACACCTTCTACCGAGGAGATTGACGGATGTGGGTGTGGCGGATTCCCTGTGAACATCTCTTACCAAAGGGCGTAACCCCAACCATGAAATTCGGAGAGGGGGTTGTGATGGTATGGTCCTGTTTTTCCTGTTTTGGCCTCGGACCTCTGTTTGTGTTTCCACGAACATTGAACTCCAAGAGGTATCTGAACATAGTGACAATGCAATGCTTGCTACTTTGTGGCATTTCTACGAAATTTAACATTTTCTCTTTCAGCAAGACAGTCCATCATAAGGCTACAACTGTAACGGCGTGGTTTGTGGACATGAACGTCACCACACTTGACTGGCCTCAACAGAGCCCTGATCTCAACCCTATTGAACATCTGTGAAATGAATTGGACCGTTGAGTGAGGTCAAGGAACATCCGCTCTACAACAGTCCAGGATCTTATTACATGCCTACAGGAAGAATGGTCCAAAACTTCCATTGATCGCTAACGTACGCTTGTGGGAAGTAATCCCCGTATCGTAGGATTCCTGCAGTCATCGCAGCGAAAGAGGATCATACATATATTGGTGGGAGTTGATTTCTTTCCGAGCTAAGTAATATCATTACTATATAAGTAATATAATATCTAAGTAATATCAGGATAATGTGTAGTATGTTGTGTGTAGAGCACCTCCGCGAAGATATTCGATTAATTGTTTTTCAAACAATTTCGCATATTTTTTCAAAAACGTGTGATTTGAACAACTGAAACAACTGGTTTCTTCGTCATCATATTACACGCTCTCACGCACGCGCACACACACACACACAGGGAAAGAGAGAGAGAGAGAGAGAGAGAGAGAGATGCTTCTTAGTAAAAATAAGCTACTATTTTATATTGATTTGAAATTAGAGCATCTACATGAAAAACTTCAGAAACACTACATAAATCATCTTTAGACAGTATGTGGCTTTTTTACTGAAGCTGAGATAATTACGTTATAAGTGAAAACCTCCACTGAATGTCTCCATCCGTAATCATGGAAATTAATACATCCTTGGACGAAAGTGATTGAGAACATTGGATAAGAACATTTTACATTTTGAGCTACGGAATAACCTATAAAAAGTGAAAGTCGTTAAGAAGTGCAGGACAGAAATTATTATTTTTTCTCTTTAACATTGTATATCGACCTCTCGTCAACAGATTAATGAGAAACAGTATTTATGTCATGAAGCCCTTGGATATTGCATAATTTATTTACCATTCATAGATAACCATCAGACTTCGAAAAAGTTCTAGACGTTCCATCATGCGAAAGCAACCAATTAAAGTAGATTGCTTTCATAATGTCAGTGGTACTCTTCATATTAGCAAACTAGTAATGGCCTTACTCTTTATCTGATACATTGTTCGTTTTGGATAATGTTTCCTGTCGACGACATTTACTTTAAGTGGCATGCAGCCATCTTCAAGATTTTTAATCAAACTCTTCATTGTACCTAAAGCTTTTTGTCAAATATCCAGCGGAATGTCATCAAGTCCAATCGCCTTTTCATGAAGAAACTTTAGCAAGATTACTTGTAGCCAAGCCCAAGAGCATTAATCTTGGAACAAAATATGGTAAACGGGTTGGCACTTATTATATCATATATGAATTATATGTTATATGTATATGTATTAAATCCAATAAAAAATCCAACATATATGTATATATTTTAAATCCATTAACTGTATGCCTGTCCTAGAATAAGGCTTAAAAATGCAGTTGTGGATCGCAATTCCAAATATGGTTTCCTTTGCCTTCCTTTAGCGCAAAATTGCAGTTTTAATAACTAACTTTTCCATCAATTTTTTTTTCTCTTGCTCTTAACTTTGTAATAATATTTTCAAAATCTGTCTTACAATGTTCCTTATTATTTTTACTCATTTAATTACCTGTCTCCTTTAATAAATACATGTGCTTATTTCTTCACGTATATCTGTTGAAATTAAGTTCGGCGTCGCATATATTATGCAAATATTGACCTTAATGCGGAAATGAAACTTCGGATGAGCTTTTTTTATACCTGCTTTTCAAATACACGTAACAGAATTTTATAAGAGGATAAACGCAAAATGTATTTTTTTCTGGTGCAATGGAACCATTTTTATTATTTTTCTACTTGGAATTATTCAGATTCACATTGAAAAGCATTGCTAAGAAACATAAAAATATTGATAAAATATATGAATAGGGATAATTCGATTACATGACTCATGTTTAATCAAGGAAATGGAATGTTGCATCTTCGCAAAATTAACGTACGGAAAAAGTCAGTTTAGCAAAAGAGTCTAAAGTTCTAAATAATTTTTCTTTCTGTTGAAATCCTATTCGGGAAAATGAATCTCCATCTCTGTTTAAACAATTACAAGATTTAATTTTATCCACGTTTAAATATTTATTCATATATTATATTTGTTTCGGTTTTAGTAGGGAATCGAATTTAGGCAGGTGCATACATCTGTTCCCCTTTAACTAAACTTTTGTATGTAGAAATGAAACAGCATTAAGACCACACAAAAAAATCAATTAATAAACCCTTATTTTAGTTCTGAAAAATAATACCTTTTACGAGTGACATCTAGCGAGTGTAATAACAACAAAGTACTTCGCTTTTCTGCTGCCTTGTATCGCATAAATTGTTGCTAATAAAGGAAGTTGGTGAACATTCTAACTAGTGTAAGGTGAGGTTTCAGTCATGTGATTTCCGTTACCTCTTTAATTAATTCTTGTGTTTATCCTTTAAAAAAAAAAAAAAAGAAAGAAAGCGGGTCATATTTTAATTGTGTACCAAATTCGCCGTTCCATTTATTTCATCGATGAGTAATGACGTATTTAAGTTTAGGCCACTACTGATGCGCCACATATTTATTTCCTTTAAAAAGTTTATAATTTCAAAACTAACAAGAGTAAGAACTTCTGGATACAAAATTGGGCATCGAAATAGAGTCCTGGCAGGGTGACCACCCAGCAAAAATATTTTGTACAAATTTATGCAGGAAAAAGGTACTAAATCTGAAAAAAAAGTACTAGATTTTTATGTAACATTTTATGTAAATAATGTAACATTAAATTTTCAGTTATTTAATATGCTATATTACAGGAGTTACAACTCACAAGAAAAACACTGGAAGTATTTATTCATTATTTTTAACAGATTTTACTAAATTAAATCTTTAGAAATAGTAAAGTGTGTAGCTGATGAACGTTTCAATTTTTCTTTTGTCAAAAGGAATCCATTCATCGAGAGAGTTTGTAGTTGATTTCTTATTTTATTCTTATTTATTATCACTGCTGAAAATATTCTTTCAGTTGCTGCTGATGAATGAGGGAGGAACAGTCAGCTTTAACTAATGTTGTTAAATTAGGAAACATTTTTTCTCCTACCGCATTTTTCATTTCGAAAACTTTATTCCAAAAAACCATGAATTCTTGCCCTTCTCTATCGTGGTCTTCATAACTATTTTCTTCAATAACATTAGGAAAATTTACAGCAAGTGGCATTATTCTGTATAAACAGTCTGATTTGCACATTTTAGGATTCAGCATCACTAAACTTTTTAATACAGGATCTTTGAAATTTATTCATTTGAAAACTTGGCTACAGAACTCAACATAGAAGGCAAACATTTCACCTTGAAATGTCTTATGTCTCTTTTTGGAACTTCACTCTTATCTAAACTCATTAGAAGGGCTTCCACTCTCGCCCCTAGATATACATTTTCTTTGTCGGAAAACTGACCATTGTCAGCTGGATTCATCTTTTCAGTTGGTGTATTTGTAACATATTGAGATTTGATGAAATATTTCATAATATTTTCATTTTTATCTCCTACTGGTGAAATTAGAAGATGAAGACGATATTCGGTGCCTTGGTAATCTAAATTTAGATTTACTACTGTTGGTAGGATGAATATGCCTTAATTAAGAGATTTTGTAGTGCAATTAAAACTGATTTGGCTTGCTCAATTCCATCTTCTACTGCACAGATAAAATATTCTACTATTCTTTGCACAACATCATGAATTGAGAGCCTACGAGTTTTACTCAACCTCAGCAAATTATGTGGTTTTAATTTAATAAAGAGCAACATTTTTACATAACGGTATCCACATTACGCTGTGCATCAATAAAAGGTGGGTACTCATATTAAAATATTTAATTTTCCCACTCGTTTTCATTGTTGTAATGATCTTGTAACGCGCGAGAAGTGTTTGAATAGCGAAGAATATATTTTCATTGCCTACTGCCAGTCTGATTGCGTGAGTATGGGATCGGGGGTGGGGGGTGAGAGAAGGTTAGCGAACAGTGAGAGGGGTAGGAAAAAAAGAGAAATCATGCTTGTGTCGCTTAATGTGACAAATGGGGAGGTGGGAGAAGAGAAAAATATTAAACTCAGATGTCTAACTCTCATGTTGTTGTTGTTGTTATTCGGAAGGAAGAAAGTACTAGATCTGTTGGTCAACGTACTAGAACACTAAAAATTTATAAAAAGTACTAGATCTAGTATGAAAGTACTAGATGTGGTCACCCTGGTCCTGGGAATACAACATTCTAATACATACATCATATAAGTATGTATTAAGTAAGATACATCATATTATATTACAATATGAAATACGTATACAAGCCTTATATCAGCCAAACTCTGCAAATTACATGACTTCAGTCTATCATCATAACAAACCCACCACCCTTATGCAGTGCCGCTGTAAGGATGGTGGGAAAATGGGGGCATCAAAATAAAGACCAGTTTGTATTGCTTCTGTGATTGTTAAGGTATTGAAAAAATTGGTAAGAGCTCGTATACACTTGGGCAGATGAAAATAATATTATCTGTGAAGATGAGCACAGATTTGTTAACGGGCGTTCTTGTTTCAGTAATCTTGTTAACTTTTATGATCAAGAAAGAAGAGTGGTTGATGAGGGAAATTCACACGCTGTAATTAGTTTAGATTTTGCAAAGGAATTTGATAGGGTACCGCATGATATTCTGATATTTAAACTGCAACGTATGGGTTTGGATAATAAGCTGGAGGAGTGGATTGGCATTTAACTAAAAAGTTAATTCTAGCGTATTTAATATTGTAACTCATCCACTTCACATACTTCAACCCTCTCCATCTCCCTTTGGAACAAGATTCACCTCGCTAGACTGAAGCACGCTAATAAAATAATCATTAAACAATTCTACAATATCATTCGCCTTGGTTATTCGACCACCTGTTTCATTTAGCAAGACCATTCGTTCCTTCTTCTGCCCACACAAAAAAATTCCTTAGGATTGTCCCTTGAATGTATTGCTAGCCGCCTCTTACTAAACTAATCGCCTTTCTTGTTTTAACTTTGTATTCCTCATGCAATTGTTCAGTGCCTTTCATTCTATACTTTCTCCATGACCTCTGTTTTTATCTGCAATTCCTTCTAGATCTCAGTGATCATCCATTTTACCCCATTTTTTTTTTTTTTGCTCGTGGTATGAACTTTGCCACTCCTGTTAACAAGTGGCCCTTAACTAGCTTCCATGCACCACTGACCTCTTTATCTTCTAATTCCTCCGTACATGACACTGCCTCAAGTTAGTTTCTAAGACTATTAAAACCATCTTCCTTGTAATTCAACATCATTTCCTTTCTCTTCAAGACTTTTGAATGGCTATGCACCCTTCCCCAGGTCAATAAAACATTTTTTCTGTAAAACTTTGACGAATGTGTCAAAGTTATGGCGTACAACCAATGTCCAGTTCAAACCGAAATCTAAACAATTCGACAAATGTCAACAGAGTTTCGAAATACCGAATTTTGTTAAGTTCCATGCAACTAGTGCAAAAATAACACAATCAATTCGAATCATGCTGTTAAAATTTCCCACTAAAATGATTTGAGGGAGACTGAGTCACAAAAACATCGTCCTGTGTACATCCTGATACAGAATTTTTATTCATTTCCATGTATCTAAAATGAGGTTAGTTGCAAGATGTAATTTCAATAATTTTTGGTCATTTTGTGTCTTCCCTGAAAATGGTTATATTGAAACAAAAACTAGAATGGCTCGACTAACTTCTGGATGGATTGTTTATGCTGAATTTCAATAAAATTTGTAAACTTTATCTAGATAGAGTCCCGAAATCACGTGTGGACAAAAAATATATATTTTATTTTTGTAATTGTGAGACGTACCTAAGAATGTAATATTGAGAGGAAAAAAATATATATTGGGAAAAATATATATTTTTCCCAATATATATTTTTTCCCATCATACATTGGGAAAAATATGTGAAAAGAATAATCCACTTTTAAACGTAATAATATTTTAAAGTATCATTCATATAGTAATCCACAGATAAATACCTTTTTTTTTTTTTTTTTTCTGCTCTCGAGACATTGTAGTGCGGGTTGGTTCTCCGAAGTGAGTCGTAAATCTCATAATGCCAAATCGAATTTCCATCACAATGAGAACATACACAGCAGATTCTCTGCCAAAGTGTTTTAAAGCTCGACAGAATACACTAAACAGATTTCTTTGTGCTTCTTTTTAAAAGCATAGCAACTTATGTGAATTATTTTTTTTTAAGCAAAGAATAGCAAACACACTTTCTCTTGGTAATCCACTTACGCGATGATCATTTGAACTACAGAGTCAGCAGTCGCCTATAATGTAGCGAATGCCGAATATTATGAATGCCAAATTAATGTGCTTTGTGTTCGAGTGCATAAGAGGTGCGTTATCTTCCGCTCCAGTTTCCATTTTGTTTCTGATCTCATTCTTATATTTCAATAAATTAAATCCTCATATAGACACGCGCCTAAAATCTTGTAACTGTGATTTCGTTTTTTTAAAGCTATTTTGGTGTCTGAAAAAGATTTTCAGATACTAAAATATTGTTTTAGAATCCATAACAGACTACATGCCAAAGAGCAGTAGATAAGTTAATGTATGCCTAAGACTTTTAATTATTCTCATAAATTATTTTCTGTGGTGTCCAAGGTACCTTATTAAAATATTTGTAAAATGTCATTATTGATTGACAGCTGCATTTTTGCTCCTCACACATTTATTGAGATTTTTATGATACTAATCATTATCTTGGGATAAAATATTAAATATTAATTCAGGAATAATTATTTTAAAAAGCAGTTCTTGAACTCTCAGGGAGCGAGCGCGCGCGCACACACACCCACACACACCCACACGGACACTATATCACATCACATATTAGCTTACCTTACACACGTTTGAATGTCAACAACATGAGATCCCTTTCTTTTTTTTCGTGGCAAATGACAATGTTTAGCAGCATTTTGTGCAACTGTTCAAAATTCTTGAACCTTAAGTTGGTCCCTGTGCAAGAATGTAATAGGGCAATACTAAACATTGACCCATGCACAGAATTGAATGCTTTCAGTTACATAAACGTTGTAGCAATATAATACTGTAGAGTACAAACATGTATCACATTACTTATCAAAAGTTATCGGGTTTACGCTATCCTAATGGCAAACAAAATTTCCAATCTGCATGTCGCTGTTATGCTAATTGTAGACCGCCTACTCACAAAAAAAAAAAAAGAAAATTGTTTCGAAACGCACGACCTGAAAGATACACGAAGTTGCAGATGTATCTTTCTTTTTTCTTAAATAATTATCGATACTTCAAAACCCGTTTTTTTTAATCTTTCCTACCACATTCGATGATCTTAAGACCAATCATGTTATATTAGATTAACGTTTGAATGTTAAGAATGTGAAGTTCCTTTCTTTTCTTTTTTTTGTAGCCCAAAATGACAGTGTGACACGTGAGAATCAGTATTGTGTTAGCCACGAAGTTTTACAAGAGACAAATGTGTCATCGTCATGTCGCCAGATGAAACATTTTCTCCATTTTTTGGTTTTGAACATTAGCCTAACATTTACGACCAAGATAGGCTTTGCCCGCTAGTTGTACCTATGAACTGTTCTTTATAAATCACTATTCATGCATTTAAAATCTACACTGTTGCACAAACATCTTGAGACCGTTCAAGTGTAAACCAAGAGTGATTATCCACAGAAATTAATAATATTTTGTCCCACCTTTGGCAGTAGTAACTGCATCTTTGCATCGTGGATGACATTGAACAACTGGAAGGTTGTAATGTATTTTTCTTCAAACCATGTTTAAAATCGCTGCTTCCTTACTTAGAACGCTATCGTATTCGAAGATGTTAGGATTAATGCCATAAAACCGCCAAACAAATACGTTCCAATAAATAATCTTATGAGAAACAATCCTACATTATTACACTGTCATTTCGCAGTTTTATCTTTTGGATACAAAACTGGGTAAATAAAACAAAATTTCGATATCGAAGGATACAGCATGTTTTTTTTTTCACTTACAGTGAAAAAAAAACTGTTTGATCTGTTTTATCATACAAATGATATCGAATATCATTTGTTCTGAATGATGGTTAGCTATTTACGCGTACTCATATTTCGGCAAACATGACCGAAATGACTTTGAAGAAACCCCACCTACTCGTATCTCCGTTATGAGGTACAAAGTTTGCCTTTTGCGTAAAAGCGTCCATTTTCTTGCAATCCCGCGGATGTCCCATGACTTTTCATTCGATTACATGTGAATGCGTATATTTTGAAAAATATAGGACAAGGTTCTTCTGTCTGTTTTTTTTTTTTTTTAAATTACATTATAATGCTTTGAAAAATCCAACAGATCTGCAGAATCATAACAGCGATACTTGGAAATATTAATTTCCTTAGAAATGAAAAGAAGAAAGCAGGAAAAAAAAAACCTCTTCATTCGCACGAGGTTAGTTTCATAATCTGTCTATGAATACAAACGAAACAACATTAAGTTATTGTAAAAGAAAAACACTCAAACAAGATCAAAAATAAAAATGCAATTAATATAAGATGTCATTTCTTTAAGACAAAAACAGAATGTTCCATTAAAAGACATGACTAACGAGATTTCTGAATTCTTGTCAGGAACACATCAATCTAGCAAAAAGAAGAAAAACGACTCACTAGTACATTCATTACTTAAAATGGAAGATGTTGGGAACTTCAGGCAATAAAATATGAACTATAATACTATAATATATATATATACTGAGTTCATGTCATGTTGCTATGGCAACACGACATGAACTCAGTGACTTCGAAAGAGGTGTCATCGTGGGCTGTCACATTGGTGGTATGTCCATATATGCCATTGCCTCTCAACTGGAGCAACCAAAATCAACGGTTGGCGATGTGATCGACAAATGGAGACTTTCTGGCATCACTAGTGCAGGAAAGGAAAACACTCAGGGCGGATGCCGAAAGTGACTGACAGAGACAGTAGGGTGTTAAAACAGGTGACACGTAAAACTGGCTACACTCGGCACAGATCATCCGTGATAAGTTCCAATGCGCCAGTATTACCATGGTGAGCACTAATACTGTACGAAAAGAATCTCATTTACTGGGTTTACACAGAAGAGCAACACACAGAAGCCAAACACAACAACAACAACAACGAACAAAGTGGCTCTTCTGGCCTGTGCAAAGAGCTTGTGAACTCGACAATTGACCAGTGGAAAACGGTACTCTGGAGCGATGAATCAAGGTTCACCTGTTTCCAGTCTGATGGCAGGGTGTAGGTGTGGAGGCAGCCTGGTGAACACCAGTGTAGAGTGCATTCAATTGGTTTGGAGTAGGACCACTGGTCATTGTCCAGGGTTCTATGAAGGCAGCTCTGTACCTTGATATTCTGGATAATCAAGATACACTGTGAAGTTTTATGGAACGTACCCGTGTTACTATCAAGACGACAATGTCTTGATAGGGCCACAAAGCTGCAGCTGTTATGGAATGGTATGAACAAATGAGTGTGAAACGACTGCCCAGACCTCAATCCCATCGGACACCTGTGGGACGAATTGGAGCAGCGACTGAGGTACAGTGCAGCATGTCCTCGATCTGTCGCTGAACTCAGTGCTGCTTTAATAGAGTAATGGATACAAATTGTACCTGATGTCTGCCGCACATTGGTGGAAAGCCTCCCTCAAAGGGTGCAGGAGGTGATCAATGTCAAAGGGGGACATACTCGATATTAGGGTTACTGCTGGTATCAATTGTAAATTGCTAAAGTGTCCGGACCGACCCGGTATTTTTATTTATTTTACATAGTCCTAACCCTGCTCTAGAGACCAAATATGGAACTTTCAAAAGCCCCTTCAGGCCTCCAGTAATCCCGGAAGTGGTCTCACATGGGGATGATGACATTCATCTCCCACCTGAAAACTAACACATACCATTAACTAACATAAACAATTAACATAAACTAACATCCATATAATTAATTTATTATTATTATATTATCTCAGGTCTCCAGGGAGTCAAGGACTCATCGAGGGAGGCTAAACATCACCACCAAACCCGCTGTCATACTTGCTCTCATTCACACCAGATATACTCACTTCTTCAAGAGGCAAACTATTCCACTCACTCACTGCTCTGTGAAAGAAACATTTAACTCTTACCCCTTTCTTTACTAAGAACAAACTTCTCTTTCATGAATGACCACTTGTTCTTTCCCCACCTTCCATATAACGAAACATTTCATCAGGCGATATCTTAGAACACCCATTCAGAAGTTTATAGACGTAATCAAGTCTCTATATCTGCTATTAATCAGAGTCTGTAGTACACATGTTGGCAATCTGTCCTCATAATTCAAATTTTATAATCCCGATATAATCTTTATAACTCTTCTTTGCACCCCCCCCTTTCGGATGAAGCTTCTCAATATCCTTGGAACTCAGGAGGACAAATTTGTGCACAGTAGTCCAAGTGCAGATTTATCAAGGCTTTGTAAAAAAGCCGAATTACTTTATTATCCTTACATATCACGGTTCGCTTCAACATCGCAATTATCCTCTGAGCTGTATTTGCAATGTTTGCTATGTGACCTTTCAATTTCAAATTCCTATCTATTATTACTCCAAGATCCATTGCCTCTTCAGTTTCTTGTAGCATAACCCCGCTAATATAATATGCCGTTGGAAATCTCATCATGCCAAAGCTTATAAAGTTACATTTATTAACATTGAACTGATAACCATTTACATCTGCCAAATTTCCAGCCTATTCAAATCATTCTGCAATTGCTCTCCAGCAATTTCCGAATGATTTGCTGTATATTTGACTGTCCTTACTATCTTTGCCTCGTCACTAAACAATTAAATATCTCCTGTTAGACCTTTCGACATGTATAGATTGAACAACAATTGAACAACGATTAATGTATAGATTGAACAACAATTCCCCAAGGACTGAACTCTGATCTCCTTAAATCTTGCAGATTCACATATCCGTATACTACTTTTTGATATCTGTCAGTCAGCAATCCACTTATGCAAGTCAAGAGTTCATATTCCAAACCAATGTTCTCCAGTTTATGACAGTTATTCATATAGTATCCTATTAAATGTCATAGCAAAATCCAACAGAATGATGGTGTGTCCATCACGGCCATAACATTGTTATAAAATATGAATACATTTCTAAAACATGATCGCACTTGCACCACCCATGTAGAATGAAACTATTGTACATTATTTCCATTCCTGTGGTATATTTCCTTAGCTGAGACTCTAATTATAGAAAAATGTCAAAGGCCTAACCAGTTAAGCTGAACATTCCATTAGCAAACGGACTGATATTCCATCTGTCCCTATCGCTGAATTCTTATCCAGGTTACACAACTGCCCTTCAACTTCATTCTCATGTGCTTCTAACTCTTCATCGAATATAGTGGTAGTAGCACTGTGCACCATGTTACATTCACCTCGTTGATATATCTTAGCAAATTGATCACTCATTAACCGAACAATCTCATTAGCTTCTGAAACTAGAGTACCATCTGCATTCAGTAAAGTTACTCTTTCACATTCATTATTTCTTTCACTTTTAGCATAATAATAAAATTCTTTTGTATCGTCCTGCATAGCCATTTCTTTGCATACTCCGATTTAGTTTTCTACACAATACTCGGTACTTTTCTGACCTTCTTTTGTATATTTCATAACCTCTCTCACTCCAATTCTCAAGATATGCCTTCCACATCCATTTCGTTCCCACCCTATTTGTTGATCGATTGGGATACATTGAGGTACCGTCTTATTTAAGCACTTTTTCAAAGATTCCCATGCATTGCTGACATTTTTCTCATTCAGTAACTGATACATGGGACCCCAGATAGTATTATCCTAAGGTGATCATAATTTCCAGCTTTGTAGTTCAGCATGTAACCAGTTCTAACTGAAACATCTATATAACCAGCTATGTTCCAAGAAAGTGCGACATGATTACCATCACCAAGTGGTTGCAAACTAGTCACATTCTTAACACAGATCTCTTCTGATGCTATGAAAATCTAACACTGTTGTGAGGCAACTTGAGAAAGTTGTCTCACAAGAACTCAATAAATTCTGTATCATTCTTATCATAAGGTTTTTATTCTACCTTATTTATTATCAATGTTTTTTTATTAATTATCAATGTTTAGATAATTAAAGTCATCCATAATGATCACTCAGTTAGTATCTATCAGGATAAATAGGCGGCGCATTTCATCATCCTTGTAATTGAACTGCCTGGTCTCTAGCAATACTCAAGCATATATTTCATCCTATTAGCATTCAGTTCACACCAGATGGGTTCAAACTCACTGCTAAATGGTAAATTATTATCAGTATTGTTTTCATGCGTTTCTACTCTAACTAGATTTGAGTTGTCTGATATCGTTAGTAGTACTTCCCCTTGTCTCTTATCTCTTATGTCATTCCTAAAAATACTATACCCATATCCCAGTTACGATATCGGCTTCTGATAACCCGGTTTCACTAATGCCAACCGTCTTAAGCCATAGCTTGTTCAATATAGCAAATGAAGTGCGCCCTTTGTTCCCATTAATTCTCAGAATATGATCTGCTGATTATGCGTAATCAACTCAGTTATTACCATAGGAATTCTTAATGCAGTCTTGAGTAAATAATTTTTTATTATGAGAACCCTGAACATTTCGTCTATCTTATGAGCTGCAGTGTTATTATCAGCTACTTTTTTTTTTTTCCTGTAAGGTCAGTTAATGCAACTAGCGAGCAATCGTTGCTTTATATGTCTAATAAAGAAGACCATGCGTTCATGGGCTCTTTATTAGATTGGATCCGTTGTTGAAAATTAGCTCAGTAACCGAAGTCACACCCGAGCAATTACTCAAGTATTACCAGCTGGTATATACTTATATCAAGCTTCTCATCTATGCTTCCGTCACAGCTTTTACATTCACAAAAATTTGGAAAGAAAGAAAACGTCTATTTCTAAATTTTCTTTTAAAAAAAAAATTTCTTTGAGAGATCGGTGATGCGTAAGATTATCCCTCTTTAAGAGCATCTCTGAGCAACATAATTTTGCTATAGGAGCGCCGCCTGCTTATCTAAAGAGGATTATTTTGAAGATTCAAATTTCCGTTTATTTGGTTGAATGAAAATATCTGTGAAGGCCAGAAACTCATCAACTTCCTTTTTTTTTTTTTCTTTTGTAAAAGAATTCCCGAATGAAGAAATAAATCTTCTCAAGCAGATTACCTTTCTTCCGAGAAAAGAGAGGAATTTCTTGTGAGACTAAAACTTTACTGTGTTTTCATTACAAATTAGATTGATAATCCTCATGTGCACTCTGCAGCTTCAGCTTTGCCTCTGTTTTTACACAAACAATTCTGTCAGTTACGCACCAAATGCAGCACTAGTTTTAGAAGATCTGATGATTCAACGCCGAGTTATCCACCCATGGAAGTGAATAGTATAATTCCTAAAACACTTTGCTGCAAGCCGAAGTTTCTGGCCAGAATATTAAATTCCAGAAAGTATGGATTCCTATATAACAGATATAAGTATCTGTGACTTACTAACTTCTTAAATTCTACCTGGTAACGACAGTCTCCATTTTTGAAATGATGCCTAGGGATGAAGAAGAAGATGAAGCCTTTGATTGAAAACGCTTGGGTTCGAACCCCGTCTAGGACAAAAAAAAATATTACAGGGGTTTTAACTGAAGGTGAGTTAGCTGGTCTCCGGAGCTGTGAAGGTTTTTTTTCTCCCAAACTGGCCTCCGTAAACACCACCTACAGATAACAAATACTGTACTTAGTGCTGGTCATGGATAGCAAAGGGAAAGTATTTTGTTCTAAAGTATTATTCCCTAGTAAAGTAGCGGTTACGTTCAGAAATACAAACCTTTATTATGAATTATTAAGATACCAAAGAAACTGTCAAATTTAATAAAATAAAAACAAACAAATTTAGATTAGAAAAAGGAACCATGCAGGACTCTCCACTTTCAATAAATTTATTCATTATTTAATAAACAATAATAAGCTAACGCTTTATCTAAAAGAAATATGCAAACTATAACCAAGTCCACAAATAAGTGGCACGAATATCAACCGCATTAAATATGCAGATGATATTATTATTCTTGCAGAATCTAAAGCACTATTGGAAAACATAAAATTTTAAATGAAGAGTGCAAAACTTTTGGAATGAAAATCAATCTAAGCAAAACTAAAACAACAAAAATAGGAACAGACGAGAAAAATAATTCAATATACTTTAGAAAATCACATACTTGAACAGGCAAAGCAGTTCAAGTATCTTGGTAATTTCATTACTCACAACCTCGACAATCCAGAAACAATAAAATGCATACTTAACAAAGAATGGTCTAATGTGAATAAATCAAACGAAATATGGAAAAATAACAGCATTTCAAGAAGTCTCGAAATGAAACTAAAAACCATTATTGTAGTTACAGCAACAGTTGAAGCAGAGACAGAGGTTCAATCAGAAAGAAATGCATAAAATCAGAGCATTCGAAATGAAATGTTGATGAAAAATAAATGAGACTGGGCAGAACACAAAACAAATGAGCAAGTCGAAGACGAATTAAACTATAGAGAAGATGCTATAGATATAATTCTTAAACAGAAATTAAGGTCTGTACACTTCTCAGAGATTACCAAATATAGTTTGAATGAAATCATTACAGAAAGTCGATCAAAGCTAGACCAAAAAAAAAAAAAAATCACTACAGTCTTGTCTTTGAAGAAAAGGTCTTACATTTGTAGTCATTGATAACTCCATAGTTCTTGTTATGGTCGAGCACCAATAATAAGCTAAATAATAATTATTTCTTGCTTTATTTATTTTTATATTTAATAAATTTAAGTATAAGTCTAAACAAATACCATGTTTAAATATATCTTTTTTTATTAAGTCTTATTCTTCTTATTATTTTATAAAGTCCAAATAATAATAATAAGTCAGTTATATCCCGTGTTTGATCTCTCTGGAACTTAATTGCCGAATTGTATTTACAACCTCAAGATCAATTATAACTATCTTATGTAATCTTCCAATTTTTATAGAAATGTTCCTCTGTTATGAAACATTCGTAATATCAATTTCCTGAGTTTATGCAACCGATTTTGAAAATAACCAATTATGTGACTCGCTCATGGTCTGTTTTCTATTTTACCTCTTAAAGAGTCGTTTCAATTGTTTGGGCACGATCTCTCTCCTCTCTCTCTCTCTCTCTCTCTCTCTCTCTTTGTGCTTAATAGATATCAGATCTCACTTCCAACTAGAAGTACTTAAACAAAAAAGATATATTCTGCGCCCCTCCTACACTGCATTGATGGATACATAAGAGATGATAGACGCACAATCTTCACCTCGAATCTGATTAGGGAAGACATCTTCAGAATCGGAGCAAAACAAGCTGTGAATGTTTATTTAAATAAAAAGAAACCTATAAATATTTTTGAATTATCATGTGAATTTAAAATGTGCAATAGGTGTTATTAATTTAAAAATAAAGTACGATATTAATATCAATAAAATAAAAAAAAGCATTAAAAATAAATATTTTTCAGTTGCTCTCCCTTTCACAATTATGTACATGGCGAACTTCAAATTGCATTTCAAACCTTCTTCATGGCGAAGCTAGTAATGGTTCGAGGAATTCAGGAAGAATACGATATTATTTTTAATATATAAGACAACAAGCGATGTTCGCCATCACCAGACTTGTAAAACTGCAATTGCAAACTTCGACAGTAACATGCAGAGTTAAAACATTGCAGTGAAATTCTTATGCTGAGGCAAACATTGCTTTTAATTGGTTTGCCAAGCTAATAAACTGTAGACTTTGGATCTGGAAGTGGACATTTGTAAGTAGTGGTAAACATAGGCAAGTTCCAGAATGGTATTTATTCAATAACACTACATATGGACGTCCACAGAAAAATATACTTCGTGTAATCATGATACAAAACGTTTTTTTCTTGAGTCCATACTGTAACTGATCTTGAACTCTCTTGTACCGTTTACATAGTCCTTTCATGAAAATGAAACTCGTTTTTGAAAAGATAACTTGTCTAAGTTCCTATTACTCGGTTTCGTTCAACGAACAAGTCTGTGAAACCTTTGCTAAACTGTAGATCATTTATTCACAAGTATTTCTGTAGTAATGAACTGTAAGTAGAGAGAGAGAGAAAGAGAGATGAAGAACAGTAAATTATTGGATGGTCTGACATATTTCAATCATCACTTTTCACTTTTATTCAAGAATCAAATGCAAGACAATTATTAATTTTCAATTTTATAGCTACAAAAATTCAAACAATGCGGAGTGGGCTTCGAGCATCGCCACCTGTCGGCGTGACTTCTTAATTCTTTTGTACAAATTAAAAGAAACGGAATCTATCTCGGAGATTGTATAATTCAAGTAATACACAGATCGTGCTTCCACTTACGAAAAATACACATACATTCTTAAAATAAGCTAACATTTATTCTGCATTTCTTTTTTTGTCTCTGATATGGACTAGGATTCCGAAACAGTGATCGAACCAGTAAAAGTCTAACAAAAAGCAATAATTGAAGATAAATATACGTGCTTTGAGTCGAGTTCGTATCTGTAACGTAGCGTAATACCAGGGTAACTGATGCCGAAGGCTGTATTTTCGTAAGCCTTTGGTCACTTTTAAAACTTTTAAAGTTTAGAAAGTTTGCCTTTTTTTTTTTTTTTGTCTACGTAGCGATAAAATAATAATGGTCATTCTCATTCTTATTCTTTCTTTCAATATTTTCAGAAACAAAAAGAAGCTTCCTTTTCTTCATTATTTCTAACTTTTATTATTATTTTAAACGATTTTTTTTTTAAATCTCACAAAGAAAAAGTCGGAAACCTACCAAGATGATATTAAAAGTAAAAACCTGTTTTGTCCTGAATGCATGAACGATATCACTGTTGTTATAAATGAACAAGATTATTATAACAAATTAAAGAGAATCTATTTCAAACCACAAGACTCGGCCACCAAAATAAACTGAATTTATGTATCCTGGCTGCAAGAATGCTCCTAAATTTCCCATAGCTGCACAGGCGTTCAGTATGTTATCATGGTTCTAAAGAGAGTTATCCCATTAAATCTATTGAGAAAGTTTAACTTCAATTATTTCATCAGCATTATTTTAAAACGGCTGCTTGTATTTCCATTTTCATGACTGAAGCACTTGAAACTGTTTGATATTAGTTAAATGAATTATTTATCCCAAGCAGAAATATTGTTACTACCGTTTGATGAAGAATTATGATTTACAATATGAAACATGCAGATGACTACAGTTATGAACCTAATGGAAAGTGAAGATGAAGGCCAGTTCAAATTGAAAAGTGTCTGTAGAAGAATTTGTAGAAAAAAAGGCGTAAGATGGGACAGTGGTTTGAATACGTTTATAATGAGAGAAGATATGTGAGAGATGTTATGAGAGAGAAAAGGATCACCGATCATCAGGATCTTCTTTTCAGGAGAGTACTGAGAATTTTGACATTTTGGGGCCACTACAAAGTGCGAAAAACATGCTAAGGTTGTATTTGGGATGAGATTTAATAGCACTGAAGATGAGTTGGACTGCGTGATCACAATGAATATAGAAATCAGCGTTTAAGGAAAGGTTATTGAACTTTTGAAACGTGGGACGATTGAACCCAGCATTTTGTCAAATAAGTAGGAAGAATCGAGCATACTGTTGAGAAAACTGACTGTGGTCATATAGTGAATCTGATTCAGATTTGCTATTTGAAACTTTTATAAGAAAATGTAAAACCGTTCCAGTTTTCAGTTCAGCTACATTCGGGGCAACAAAGAAATAACGTGTCCAAATTATGTATTACAATAACTCTCTGACTTAGCGAAATTAGTGGAAGTTGTGGATACAAGAAGCTGTCTGCACAGTTCAGTTTTTGTTCTAAATGGATCACTTTTATCACAAGATTTTCAAAAAAAGTTTCGAAATGATATTAGCAATTCCACTTTGGCTTGATCAATTTAATGAAATTTTAGTTAAAATTTTCGGTGAATTGTTTTTTCGATGAATTGTCTTTCGATTAATCGTTTTTTTCGATGAATTTTCATGAAACCGGAGAAGCTATCTCTGACACACCCTGCGGCAAACTGAAAACAGACAACCAATTTATGAAGGATGGAAGGTAGATCACAAAGGAACAGACTTCTCTGCATAACTATCAAATGATCTGGAAACGTTAAGAGGAATGATGTTTCTTCCAGCCCCTTCTATGTCCAGAGGTGGGAGTCATAACCATGGATCTGGGGTAGAGCATTTTGAAACAAATACCTGTGAATAATGTATCCCGATTACAAGGCACTAACTTCTTCTAATCGCAGTCCATTCTTCATACCTTTATTGGATGGTCATACAAAATAAATGCAGTGTCAAATACAGACTATTAGCACAATATATACTGTTAGCTTTAGACAATCAGAATGACGCTCATTTCTATTTTTAACTGGGAAAAGAAACGAACTGTTTTTTTTTTTTTTTTCCAGAAAAAAGTACATTGAGCTCAAGCGTTTAGTAGAACAGAAAGAGCCAAACTTGAATAACATACAGATTATGTCTTGGTAGAATAACTTTCAACATAAGTTGATCGTGATGATTTCTAGTAATGATTAAAAAAAGAAAAGCAAAATTATATTACTTGACCATACAATCTGTGACCCATTTGAGATCTTTAAAATGGATTGCTTACTTGCCTCTCAGCATCCATGCATAATATAAGATCGCTCAGTCATTTATTTATACGCACTTTCACGTTTCACATTCCTTGTTATCTGTAGACGATGCTTATGCGAACATAATGGATCGATAGTTTTTTTTATTTTCTTTTGGTACTCGAATCCATGAGTGTGCTATTATGATACTGTATTGTGATCTTGCATTTAAGCTGTCATGTTTCGCCTCTTACATATATTTTCAATTATTATTGATAGATTGAACCTCATTGAGCAGGATCTTTCGTTTTTATCAGTATATGTGTCAGATTATATTTCATTTTATCATATAACTATTAATCAGTTAAATGTCAAATAAACACAAATCACAGCATGATAAATAGTCACGTGTTGTGGCTATCTGTCATCTTATCCATAATAAGATGTTATTGTTAGGACTATCCTGGCGATATACTAGATTGGTTAATATAAGTGGGCTTGATAGTTTTTTTTTTCTTTATTCTTATTTGCATATCATAAACTGATGCGATCCAAGCTACGATAATCAGAGGTATTTAATGATTCCTAAAAAAATATTCTTGAAATATAATTTGCTTTTATTATTATTATTATTATTATTATTATTATTATTATTATTATTCATCTCCATCTTCTTTATATCCTCTTTTACCTTGCGGTGTCGAGGATTTATTAATCATCGGACCTCAAACGTTCACAGGATAAGGTGGTCAGCCCTATGCCCCGGTGTATCCTATGTCCTGTAGTGTTGAGTTCTCAAGGCCGGTTTGCCTGCTCTGCGGGATGAAAAACCCAGAATAAACTGGCAGAAAAACCCTACTGTCCACGCCCAAGACCAGCTAACTTGGCTATGGCTGAGGAAGATTCTTCAGTTCCTCACGTCCCTGACGGGAATCGAACCTAGGATCCTTCCCCGGGTATATGGTTGCGAAGCTCACAGCCACTACGGTAACCGTGAATTATTATTATTATTATTATATCGACTCTCCTGGAGTCAAAGACTCATCGAGGGATTCAGGATTTTTCAGCTAGTGGGGTTCACAGAGTACCAGAACGATAGCTATTCATTGTTGTCAAACAGTTTTACTTTAATATTATTTCCGAGTTATACACACGCACGCACGCACTGTTTAAAGTATGTCACGAATACTTCAAATTACTCGAGAGATGTTCACATTATCAACCAAAGTTATTTGCTATTCCATACAACGGAAACAATATAGATGACGAATTTATCAATCATACCTTTTTTTGCAATGAATAATTCCATTTTTCCATTTCATAAAAAATAATTCTATAATAATGATTTATGATGTTTACAAAGTACACAGAATGCAGGTAAGAGATATCTGACAAATCGGAATGAAAGCTTTGGGTCAACGACCTACACTTAACGATTTTTGGAAGACAAACAAAACTGCATTCTGTTCGATGCTTAAAGTAGAACCGGTGATTCCACGTAACTAACGATTGTAATTTACTGTCAACGTAGATCACTTGTGTCCTTAGTAATTAACCTTTAGTCATTACAAATCTGAATTACAAGCCGAAATAATATCGAATGAAATGAAACATAGCTTAAAATGCACGCGAAACTAATTAACGCAGCGATGTTTATATGATTAAAGTTGGTTGCAAATAAAACCCTCGAGAATCCATTTTGTCCAACGTAATATTTTACGGAATTTCCATGCTCATATCAGTGACTGAACATGTAATTGATTTCACGTTAATACAAGAGACTAATGCAGAACAAACTTATCACTCTCTATAACCACGAAGCAACTTGGCGTCACAATACTACAGAAAACCTGCAACAAACAAACTCTGTAAACAGTGAAAAGAGATGTTTAATATGTTTTTTCTCTAATCATCTTTTAAAAAACTGGACTAGATGATGACCTTCAACTTATATTTGAATCGATTCAACGCTAACTGATTGGCCGAGTGGTTAGCGTATTCGTGCTTCAAAACAACAGGCTAGGGGTTCGAATCCTACCATGGGCATGGATGTTTGTGAGTGTCTTTAGGTGGGAGATGAATTTCTTCGCCAGGTGTTAAGACCCTGCTTACTGGAGGCCTGAAGTGACTTCAAAAAGTTCCATGTTTGCTCTCTAGGCAGAGTTTTCGGACTATGTGAAAAATAAAATTTAAAAAACACCAAAAATGACGAAATTAATAAGAAAAATAGAAAAAATCCCTAAATCATTCACGACACTAATAGGCTTACACCATCTTTCGTCAGTGGGACATAAAACATAAAACAACATAAAAAATTAAAAACACACTATTGAGCAATGTGTGTATGTGTCGCAAGAAACAACATGGAACAGACGTAATACCTGTACTTAATGAAAAGCGATCTATAGCAGACTTGCTGCGCTGTACATGACGTATCATTAGCTACGAGGAACAACTGTGGTAGTTCTGAACATACACACGAAACGACCATTAATGAGATCTGCAGCTGTCACCCAAACACTTCAAACTCGTTGATGAAAATCAGCGAGTAGTGAATTGCAGTACGTTGCCATGGTGACTGAGTGGAAACATCACATTAACTCTATATATCTCTGGAGACTGCCTGGAAATACATGTACTTGCATATTACATGACAACAGGTGGAGAGCAAATAAATATGTGTGATCAAAGAATTGCGATAGTTAAGGATGGAGATCGTTGCCACCCACAGAACAGGTGTATAATTTAGAGTAATAGTTGAAAAATAGAAATGGAAACTCTCAATTGAAATGGTATATTAAAGTACAAGAAATTCAGGCCCTTTTGTAGTCCGTTATTGCTGCTTAGCGATAGTGTTTGTTGATCGCTCAAGAGCGATCTGAATATAGGATTGAGACTAAAAAACATGAAAAGTGAATTTGCTCAGATTCTGATTGTGAATTCGTTCACAATGTAGTGTAACCCCTTTAAAAAGCGCCTCGCGGTTTATAAAATTTGCATTCCGATTTTAAATCGGTTAATAAAATGCCCGCTGCTAATACCAATCTATTTTGAATTCGAGTCTTAGGACACGTTTTTTGTTCGTCGAATTTTATATTATTCGTTGGATTCAAGTGCAAGTGATTAGTATAAATAAAAACAAAGATTTAGCTGCTTCCGTCGTAATTCTAAACAAAAACAAGAATCGATAACTAATGAAAGATTTGTATTCCCAGATTTCTTCCTAAAATAAGCATTAAGTAACCGATGTGAGAAATGTCACTAACAGTGACAGGTCGGTTTTTTTTTTTTTTTCGCAATTGTGATTTTATCATTTCGGGTAATATTTAGATAAAGACAATTTTGTAGTCATCATCGAAAGATAATTTTACATACTTATTTGCATTATATATTTCATTTAAAACTGTTAGCGGCTGGAGAATCTGCAATAGCTTTTTTATAGTTGTGATCGTGACGGATTTAATGTTTCTACACGCAAATGCGATTCAGCAGGGGACTCTTACATTCTGTTTTTTTTTTTTTTTGTAAGTCCTGCAAATATTTAATAAAAACAGGTATTCGAGACAGATACAAAGTAAAATCTTCGTAAAGAACAAAAAAAACCGTATGAATAAAATCGAAAAATTATTGATAAATAAAATAACCAAAATGAAAACCGTGTGTCAAACGAAACTGCCAATATCAGACGACACCGCCTACCAGATGATTCACAGTTATTGTCAAGGCGTCCTATTTTCAAATCGGGAGCGTGGAAAAGGTGGTAACGTTCGTCTTGCCAGCCTGACACCAGTGCAGTGAAATCAGGAGGCAAATTGTGCTTCTGAAGTTATGGAATTAAACTTCCTTAAAAAATTTTCATATATATGAATAACCGAAATGAATTATGGATATGAAACGAGAGCAAATTCCTCTATAGTTATTGTTGATATTTCATATTAGTTGTATAGTTAGTATTGTATAAAAGGTTCCACTGCTTTCTTGTCTCCAGTCGGTTAGAAGCATTATGATCCCTGTTGCTAAACATTTAAAACAAATGGTTTAATGTGGTTTATGCTTCGATATTAAAGACCTTTAGAATAATGTGAAATATTTTAGATGGACGAGACACTTCATGGGGATGTTGGGTATTTATACAAATTCTCGCAAAGCATTATCACGCATTAGTAAAAACACAAGATATGCCAATGTAAGTTACTGATGGAGGGATATCGTAATATATATTATCGCTTCCTGGCTAACTCATTGACGGCACTAAGGGTCTAATCATTAGCGGATTTTGTTTTTTTATTATAGAGAATTAATTAGGAAAATGCCTTATACTTGAAGATTGATCCACAAATGACGTTCTGTTTGTCCGGTATGAGTTTTCTTTTTTTTTTATTACAGAAAGTTCAAAATAAGTCCTGGAACTCAAAGGTGCTTGCAGCTTAGCTCACTTGTAAGTTATGCCACGTTGGCCACAGTTCGGATGAGTGTAATATATGTTACAAAACAGAAAAAGAAATTCTCTCCCATTTAAATGTAAATTATAAAAAGAAATGAAAGGGAAATATTGCAACGCCCATTGAAGAGAAACAAGCCCGTGTAGCGAGTTATATCAATCTTTAGTATTCAGTAACCATAGGAAAAGGTGTAGCGCATATTGAAATTCGCCTGTATTTCTTTATAACCATCTGTTAAGACATAAAAAGTTGTGACATAGCGCTAATCCTGTGATGTTTTTTTATTATTTTTTTAAACCTCACTACCAGGTTTACCTGCTTCCGCCTTCTTGTTTATTTTGTCACTCTTTCTTGTTGGCACTGCCCAACACAAGGAAGATCGTCAATCACCGCTAGAAGTTATTGCACTCTCTCTCTCTCTCTCTCTATCGGCCACAACTTTAATTTAGAGCTACAGCAGTTCATGTCCGATACATCCTGTGAGTCTGCTCGCGAAGCTTGTTTTATGTGTTCGCAAAGCGCACTTATTTGATCGCCACCACGAACGGCGTGGCCAAATTCAGGAAATCGCTTCTGTGAGCCAACAACGTGCACTGTTAGCGACAAACATTACGTGGATTAAACTGTGCTTAGATTCAGGGTTACCATCCCTCAATTTAAACAAGAATGAGTGCGTGTTGTCTTTAGAAATCCGTGCTTTATTGTCATGAATTTCTCAGTGCGTCAATTATGTTTTCCAATTTATTGGAAAAGACCGGAGAATTTCACTTAAATAGATCGTTGTGCTCACTTCCAATAAAATCCACTTTATTCCGAGGCGAATTCTTATTTGAATTTATTTTTCAAGAAATGTTGAATGGAGAAAATTGGAAGAATAAATGAGTTTTACAAGCCTTTGCGTTGTCGCTCTGAATTTACAACTACATTTTACCATGACAACCGCCAGTCTGTCGTGTAATAGTCTTCCAGCCAGAAAGCAATCTATTAATAAACTGTTAATGAATATAAAGATACAGTAAAAAGAAGGATTAATTAAATGCCGGATGGAGCAACTCTGTAACTGTCTTGCATTTTATTGTTAAACTGTTGAAAAAAAATATTTGGACACAAAGCGAGTTTTAAATATATTTAAATAGATTTTCATTTTTGTTATTCCAGAAGTTTTAAACTTTTAAGTCAAACATGTGAAAAATAATCTTTCGTATGATAACATTATCGAAACGGGCTGTGACGATAGCAACTCCCTGCTTGAAGTGCATATTTGGTGTAAATCAAATAATCCTCACACTTATCCGGATATGTGGAGAAATTGGATCTGTCCACAGCTGGAAAATCTCGGTATTAAAGCCAATGTCTCGTTCCTACAGGATGAGGTACTAGCATATTATGTCGTTGTTATTAGGGAATACTACAGTGAGGTTTTCTCGGAAAGTTTAACGGTCTGTGGATTACCAGAACTCTAATTACTTCGCACCGAACATTCTAAGCATGCGATAATTCGTTGGACGCAAAGGAGATTATTTTAATCAGCGCTAAAGAATCATTAACAAACTTAAGCGGTTAGAATTATTGGTATCCGAATGGTGGAGCATATGCAGATCCACTGGGACAAAGATTTGAGGTTTGTATGAAGCCTTCCGAAGTGAGTAATACAATGTGATATAAAATGAAAGAATACCTAACACAAGTAAAAAAAACTGTCCAATATATAATATAATAAAATACAACAAGAAATACCAGTATGGGCATGCATTTTTACGTTGCTCCCGCTCACGAAAGATTTATTTGTGAACTTATAATACATACCTTGCTCTATAGACGAAACAGACGTTTTCTAGCCATTTCAGTCCAATAACTGGGGTGATGATCTCACACTGGGCGATAGAATCCATCTCCAGACCAAACACAACCACAAATGTCCACAGCGGGATTGGAACTAGCAGCCTGTTGGTTGGAGAGTGGATACAGTAACCACTGGCCAACCAGCAGGAAACGCATTTAATATAAATGTTGTATATGAATTAAAATATTCATTTATCTGTTAATTCTCACTGTAGGGAACACGTAGGAACCATAAGCGTAATTTGTTGTAGTGGTTAATTTGTTATATTGAATTTCGTTTTTGAATAGCGTTGGCAATACAATTTAAAAAGTGTTTGTTATAACGGTGTGTGTTTAATAATAGTCGACTGTATTAATAAGAATCGAGAATATTATTATTATTATTATTATTATTATTATTATTATTATTATTATTATTATTATTATTATTATTATTATCATACTTTGCTAAACAGGAGTAATGTAGGCCAAAATCAACCACCAAGATTCTACAGAACAACAGCTCATTGTTTTTTAACTGGCTGATATTAAATATTTATTGTACAATGAAACCTATAGAGAATTCATGACTAAACAAACACACGTAATAACCACAGTAATACTTTTAGTAAGTAAATGTTTCATCCTAAGTATCCCATACCTTATGTCAAAGGCATCTCCGAACGTCTTTCAAAAATTATGAAGAAATACAAACTTGCTACTACCTACTACCAAACCAATCATCCAGATCTATACCTTGTTACCTTCTCCTAAACACAAACTCTCACCTCTGATGCTACCTGGCGTGTACAAGGTTCCACGCTCCTGTAAATTGTCTTACTATGGACAGACAGGTAGATCTATTCATAAACGCATCTCGGAACATCAAGATCACATTCGTCTTTTTAAACCGCAGAAATCTGGCCTCGCACAACACGGAGTTGAAAACCCTAACCATAGTATTCATTGGGAAAAGACCAAACTTCTACACAGATCTTTATATAAACATGAACGTTTATATAAAGAAAGTACTGAAGCCCTACTACACAGACCAAATTTAGACCTCAACGATGTTCTTGCTATTCCTAAAGTATGGGAAATTGTCATACAAAATTGTGTAAAATATTTTTTCCCCTCCAGATATATTTTAATTTATTCTATAACACGTTACTGCACGCATATTGGGATTCCATTGTAATCATGCGCCCTAACTGTATGTTATTCCTAGTATTGTTTGAATTAACTGTACTGAAGATGTCCTAAGATACTGAGGATGAAATATTTATTTATTAAAACTATTACTGCAGTTATCTCGTGTGTTTAGTTCGATGTTAAATATTATTGTTGTTGTTAACATCATTATTATTTATTTATTTTGTGCGTTTGTCACACCTTAAAAATTCAGAATCTAATACCCTCGCTGTGTGCGAACGAGATTTTCATACATGAAACCTTGGGAGTTTAAATCATTAAACTTAATATAAAACAAAGACAAAAACTACAAAATTATAGTTGTAACTTTTAATTTGAAAATTAATCAGAATTTTATTTGCTTCTTTTGAAAATTAACTATGCAATGCAATTGTACTCTGTAACAGAGAGACAGAACTATGGAAGTAAAAAAAAAAAAAAAAAAAGTTGCCGAAACTGGAGTACTGTATTTTGTTTGTTTGTTTCTCTTTGCTTCGTTTATTAAAAAAAAGGAAAAGAAACAACGCGTAGATTTGATTAAGCAAAGTAGAAGAAGCTAATTACAAAAGCTTTCTTACGAAAACAGATTTACGCTTGAAAAATTTCTACATGCATATGATAACAACAAGTGCGATGTTTTTTCACTCAAGGAATTTTGAATAAAACATACAGGCCGGTTCATTAAATGGCCGAGAGAATTCATGACCTGGAATGAAAGAGAATAATTTGCGTAGTGCAAGAGAAGCAGGTATTATCCATTAGCGTAACCATTATTTAAAATGTTAGTTGATCTTCTGAATAAATTATTCTTTCATTTACAAAATCTGATTGATCCAGCCGTCCAATCTTTATTCAGCATTTAAATAAAAGGTAAACGAAAATTCTACGAAGCGTCATTCTGCTGTATTATTAAATAAGATGTACACTTTTTATTTACTTTATATATTTAATATACTCTTCTATGATGGTACTCCACAGCATTGCCTCGAGGATAACGCGACATTTTTCCTTCTATTGTACAGATTTGGCTCCAAACTCTATCTAAGACGCATTTAGTTCATATCAATTGAAGGCAAGTTATCTGGTGTCATATGGAGGTCGAAGGTTTGTTCCTGCCTGAAACTCGATTTTTATTCGAAATAGGTAAGCCTTTTTTGCTTCTGACGTAATCCAGATTTTTCACTCGAAACTCTGACGTAACTCCAGTAAAACCAAACTCTTATGTAGTAGCATTTTTATTGCGTTTATACCAAAAGATCTCGACTTTTGCACTTTTTCTGCTATACTAAACGCTAAATCTAATTTAGTGGATTGTGTTTTGCATCCGCCTGTTAATAAGAACCATTAACTACCTTGATATAAAAAATGTTATTTACTTAGAGTGTGATAGCTGAGGTGTGTCATACATCTTTCAGATCCAGGATGACGGACAGAATCACCTATGAATAAGAAATCTTTGCCATCTCGCTCTATCTATGCTATTTCTGTCATCTCTCCGTATTCCGATAATTGCGACCTTTTCTTCAAAGACTATAACTAAGTTCTTTCTGGTCTGCCTCTTGATCGTCTTCCTTCAACGATTCCATATATTTGGACATCTCTGAGAAGACAATCTCTGCAGGTATCCAAACTATCTTAATTGCTGTTCAAGAATTATAACTATGATATCGTCTCTATGTTCTAATTCGTGTGAGTCTACTCAGTGAACGTCATTTATTTTTCTTCAATATTTCATTTCGAACCCTGATTTTATGCATTTCTTTCTGATTGAACCTCTATGTCTCAGCTTCAAATGTTGCCACAGGTATAATAAGGATTTTGTAGAGTTTCATTTTGATGCTTTTTGAAATGCTGTTATTTTTCCATATTTCGTTCGATTTATTCATATTAGACCTTCCTTTGTTAAGTCTGCATTTTACTGTTTCTGTGTTGTCGAAGTTGTGAATAATGAAACTACCAAGATACTTGAGCTGTTTTACCTGTTCAAGTATGTGATTTTCTAAGTTTATTGAAAGTTTTTCCTCATCTCTTTCTGTGTTCATTGTTTTAGTTTTACTTAGGTTGATTTTCATTACAAAAGTTTTGCATTTTTCACTTAAAAGTTTTATTGTTTATTCCAACTATTCTTTAGATTCTGAAAGAATAATAATATCGTCTGCATATTTGATGGGATTGATATTCGTGCCATTTATTTGTAGACCTGGTTCTGCTATGGATTTGCATATTTCTTCGAGATAGATATCAAATAAATTTGGTGACAGCGGACAATCCCGCATGACTGCTTTTTCTTTGACTTTGGTCAACGTATATCGTTTTTTATTAACTTTAAAGATGTCACTTTTGTCCGAGTTAAAACTCGGAAAAAAAACAATATATATATATATGTATATTATTGTTTTTTTTTGAACAGTATACTGTTCAAACTGATTTTTTAAATGTATTTATTTAACTTCCGTTAATTTTGGCGACTTGATATCGCTTGGAATTACGATGAGGGTATAATTAAAGTCGCAAGGCCGTCTGTTTTTTTTTTTTATACTATAAAAATCCCTCCTTTGAGATCAAATTATTCATCCTGATTATAAACCATATTATTATTTTTGCTGTTACTACTATTACTACAAGAGACCTCTAGAGAGTGATGGACTCTTTGAGGGAGGCTACACATCACTCACTATATGTCATATCTGTCAGACAGTTAGCCATTTTAACAGATTTAAGCTTGCCAAACAATGCTTCTTGTGCATTGGTGCGTTTTGCAGATTTTAAATTTTATCGGAACTAAACACTTCACTTATTATCAAAGATGAGTCTCCGGAAGACATGATATATCTGGTAATTACATAAAGCAAGTTTACAATGTTTAAATTATCTTTTCAAGACGTTTCATAATTCGATTAAAAGAGCATTTTACATTTTAATATTGAGTGTCAAATTAGATACGTGTCAGGTACCGCCGATTCCTGAACTAATTTAGTTTCAAGTAAATGCTTAGCCATGAGGTTCTTATTCGCGATGATTAGTGTCAGAGTCAAGTTATTGTGAACTTATAAGCACTCACTTGAAAGCAAAGATTGGATGGGTGTGTAGTTGAGAACAACGTAGTGAGATCTGGTTCTGTTCTTCAGAACGAGAGGATGTGATATCATCGGTTAGTGAAATGCCATCTGTTCAGTGTACTGATGACTCATTACAGTCCAAATCTAAAGTAATTTTGTCTGACGACTCAGGTACAGTACACTGTTCAAACAGAAAAGTCGGTGACTTTTAGCAATGTTTTAGCAATACATAAAAATGCATAAAGTATGTAATTGTATTTTTCCCCCATCCAAATAGCAGCTTTTACGTTAATTTCCTTAGCAACCGTTGTCTAGCACCTGTTGCGAAACATTAGCGGTTGGCATTTGGAGACTAGTGGAGGTGATAATAAATTTCCTTAAAGTACTTTTTCCTGAACGCTAATCAACCCTTGAATGACAGAAAAACAAGACGCGTGTCATTATAATAAATTAAATGACAGGATGTGACATCTCAAGACCATCAAGATTTAGGGACGCGGTATATTTTTATGGAAATTAGTTTAGCATTTAATTGATAACATTTAATTAACAAACTCATGTTTCTTTTTCCCCTAATCCTTGGCTTTGAAAGATCGATGTTTTTTGCAAGTCTCAAAGTGGAATTCTTCAAACGTTTTGTATAATAATAATTATGTTATCAATAAAATTATCGCGATTTTAAATCCAATTGTAATTGAAAACTTGTAATGAAATAAATATTGCGAATTTCGTCTTACGAATAATTAATAAATACGAAATATAAATAAATAATGAAACATAATTTTCTAAATCTTTAAAACAAATGTGAGGTAATATCAAATGAGGGAAATGTATGTTATTAAATTCAAATAAACCACGTGAATGTAAATTCATGTGTTCGCCTTCTCAAAATGATCTCGGTTTACCACCGTAACTTAATTTCAACACATTTTTTATTTCTGTTTGTCGCAATTCCCATTTTCTTTCATTTTTATGTTGAACTGTGACTAAGACCACATTGATTATCATTATGGGATCGCTTTGCTCTATAGTTTATTAGACTCTTTTGTGAATCAGGCTAACACTTCCATATAAAGGATAACTGCTTTGCAAATATCTATTATAATGACTTTTTTAAAATGGGATGTTGCAAATTGTCTGCAGGATCAATAACCGATATTATTCTTCCACGACATCGATACTATTTGCACATCTCGTTGGTATTCCAATACTTCTGTCAATTCAGTGTATCTGTTTTCCGATCTTTACAGTAATTTCTAGAAGACTGATACGAGCATTGACACACGAGTCGTTAGTTATTATATATATTTCGTTACGAAATTTCACTTAAACCTGATAGTATAAGTTATCTAAAGCTGAATTAATAATTACGCAACTGTAAATCGACCATCACATTTTGTACTTTCTAGACGAAAGGCAATTCAACTAATTGCAGTCAGCGATGACATCCAATCTGTGTTTTACGGGTGAATTCGCTCGGTGTTTGCTTGACCTATTCTTGTGATGAGTTGGGGAGAGACATGGCTTAATTAGACACGACGTGTTGCAGATTAATAGCAATGCGTTCCTAGAATGAGGACGTTTCTTATTCTCGGAATAGTATCGAAACAGCTGGTGAGGAATCCGATATTTCTCCAGGTGCGCTTTACGTATTTATTGCTAGCTGCCGAGTCATATAATAAGATGCGGACTGTGCGAATGCTATTCACGCAGAATTTGAGTCTCTTTATTGCGTGGTAATAATTCCATATTCCAAATGGAAATCTCCCAATAAAACATATTTTTGATTTTATTTTCAACAATAGAACTATGTCCAGATGTAGACTGCGTCTTCCTACTTTGTATGCGTGCTGAAAATATGTAATTTTCCTATCTATTAAAATAGGCTAAAATTTATTCCTTCCTAACATCAACATGGTATGACCTGCACAGTACGTGTAACGATTTTTAATTAAAAAACCAAGAGAAAAAGTTCATCTGCCTCTATAAGAGACCAGTAAACCGAGCTTTACTTTGAAAATCTCCCCCATAAAAGCTCTTCGTGTTTTGAACTGGATTCGAACTATGTGCTTTGCAACCGGTCTAACGGTGCATTCTCCTAGTGATGCGCTACGGAAATGCCCCGAAAGAATCAATCACAAAACGTGTAAACAGCGTTTTTTTTTAAATTAAGTTCACCCACGAGTGGTCATAAAACGTATATCACAACGATGTTGTGCATAGATTACGAAATACTCTGTCGATACATTTTTTTTTAAATAAAGAGGAAGGATGTTTTAAACTAAAGAGAAGGTTGAAAAGTTGGTTCGATAAGTTCGAAAGTAAACTGTGTATCGATGTTGATTTGACCAGCAGATGCTCATGTGTTTGCATGTTTTGAGAAAAGAATTGGAATGACTACTCTGGTAGAGCTGCACTCATGAAAATACCTACAAAAAAGTAACGAAATGGAAACAGAGAGAGAGAGAGAGAGAGAGAGAGAGAGAGTATTTATTAGAAAGAGATGTGTGAATCTGTGAGAGAAGGATCATCAATTAATTGGATTGTCCTTTTATGAGTGGCACAGACATTCTTAGAGAGGTGCACATCCCCGAATGTGAGTATGCTAAGGCTGGTGGAAAGGAAGAAGAAGACAACAATATCTGTGTATGATGTTGAGGATGAGATCGAAATTCTACAATGCCATTTCATTATTGCTGTCTGTCTATGGTTCCTGTACACATGATGGACCCACAGGTCCATCTACATACGCTAAGTATAATCACAGATGAATCAGATCATCGAAGAATGATATCTTCGAGTCTTTAAGATACTAAATTTGATGTTCCTTTTACCGCGGTTTTGCAATGAGAGAGAGTGGTACATGATGTTAACATTTTCCATCATATTTCGCAATGCACAAAACAATCAAAATATAATAAACAAAAATGCATTCTTTTCTCCCATCCATGCGCAGTTCGAATAACAAGAGTGCACCGTATATTATGGCTTTTATTAATTCAACAAAAAGGATTACAAACCGCTTTATGTAAGCTACATGATTAGTTTGGATAAGCGCTAAATCGCTAAGACCGCCTTAATATAAATATTATCAATAAATTACACTTATATGTGTATGCGAGAGGGAGGCACTTTTTGGCTAGTTTATTTGTTTTTCAGTAAACCATTTATCTCTGCCTTAGAATGAACAATTCTTTCCCTGTTGTTAAATGCCTAGGGGGAAAAGTGTCTCAAATTGTAAATGGAATTCACAAACCGAAATCATTCTAACCAAGTCTTCAACACTAAAAAACTCATCCTCTCATTTCATATAACAAACGGGCTTTACTTTTTACGTGAAGCAAAACACAAAATGTATTTTGCTTCACGTTCTTTACAAAATATTTGATAAAAAAAGACTTCTTCCATAAACCGATATAAGTATTAGATTGTCTTTACCCAATTACTGTTTCGGTCGATGTCTGATATATCCGATTAACTGCATCCTGAAAGGTAACTAATAAATCATTTTTGATGACAGTTAGCTTGAGCAACCCCAGTAACATTACATTTTCTCTCTTTAGATTCTCTGCTTCTGGATTTCGTTTCGTTTCCGATGTTTGTGATTTGATTTAGCACTCTAACAAACATCGGAATTCAGTTATGAGTAACTTGTTCAAAGTAGAGAAGGACGTGACCGAATAAAACTGATGGATACTTCTACTCATTCGATTAACTGATACACACACACATGCGAACTTTATGACTTTCTGGGCAATTACAAAACTGAACTAAACTGAAGTTCACGTCATGTAAAAGAAAAACAGTGGCTTATTTAAACGCTATGCCAGGTCATCTCTGAATCAGATGGTATACAGCAGGGTTTCTCAAACTTTTTCTACGACGGAACACTTCACAAATCCTGAAATTTTCACGGAACACCTTGGTCATTTTGTAATGTATTAATCAAACATCGATTAAAGTTTAATTTAATTGATGTTTTGATTAATTTAATTAAAATCAATAAACATCATTAAATTAATTTGTGCTGTTTTCATTGACATATCCTATTCTGATCATCAAATATATTTATAATATTATTATAAGTACTTACAAGTGAATGCAGACTTTTTCTCCTGTGTACTGTTAGTTTTCTCCTTCTTTTGTACATCCTGGAGATCTTTGTAGGCTTGAGGTGGATGACTCACTATCTGTTCCGTCACAAACACCTTCAATAAGAGATTTCTTAATTCCAAAATTAAACAAAGTTCCCTTGTCGCTTATTCATATTAGAATTTAAATCTGTATTCCTATTACTTTTAAAAAAATCACGGTACTCCGGTTTCAGAACAAGCACACTGCAATACGAACTTGCGAAGAAGGTATTCAGTATTAATAGATTTGAGAACCGGATACAGACTATCTTCAATTTCAGTGGAAAAATTTTCTTTATACTTCTTTGCTGATTGGTCACTGACATTTGCAACACAGATGTTATTTCGTTCAGTTTTGAGAACACCCCGCCCATTGTTGTAATCGGCTTGCAGGCAATTTTTATGATCGGTCATAAACGGCGGTATTCTCTTTCCCGATTGTTGAAAGATTTCGATGTGTGAAAATTAACGATAATTCATAAATATTTTCATGTTTAAAAATATGGCACTTATTTACTGACATTTGCTACACAGAAGCTACACCTTCAGTTTTGTGAACAGAGGATATGCCCCCCATTGTTATAATCTGCTTGCAGACAATTTTTATGACCGCTCATAAACAGCGGTATTCCCTTTCCCAAATGTTGAAAGGTTTTTATGTGTGAAAATTAACGATACACAGATGTTATTAGGCGTCCTGGGTCTAAGCTTTACGACATATTCACGAATATTATTCTCCTTAGAATATTTTTACTATAAAATATTAATTCATGAAAAATGCTTAGAAAACTAAAATGACAAATTCCTGAACTTCTCGCGGAACACCTATTCACCTTCCGTGGAACACAGTTTGAGAAACTCTGGTATACAGAATGGTGAAATGAAACAGGAAAGAATATTTTGGCGTGTATATCAAACAGTACTGATTCCTGGAATGAGTCCAGAGATAAAACGAAAAGCATGAACATGTAAATAGTGAAATACATTTCATAAACAAAGTTGTTTATACCGTACAACTGTGATTCAATTTTTAGATTCAAACGATATATTAAGAAGTTAAGAATAAATGCAACAAGAGACACAACACAAGTCAGAATATTGTGGAGAGAACATCAAGAAGCTTGGCAGGTCAGTACCAAGGACTACGTGGAACAATCACGCATTGAAATTCTACTTAGGAGTTCTCATGTCGGTGAAATAGTAATGCTGCCATTTTTATTGAAATTATGCTGATAGATTTAGTAGATTTTTACAAATACATTATATATATAACAAAGCACTTCCATATGATCCCCGTTTATTCTGGGACTAGTAGATAAAGTAAGATAATGCTGAGTCTCTGTAGAACAAAGGACCTAGTCGGCAAACATGCGCATTTCGCGGACAGAATGCACTAACCGCATAGCTTTAGTTGCCGTGGCCATCATTTCTCATTACTTGGCAACTAACCTACTAAAAACCTACTATAAATGATATGGGATACACACGGTTCTACCAAAACCATGAGATTGGACACAGCTATGCAATATGCAATGTTTTTGGCTCTCAAGAAGATCAGTGATTTGATTGTGTATGCCGAACGACGATTACATGGAAACAGAAGCATTATTCCTCTCAGACGTATTTCAGAGAGGAATGATAGTCCAAAGTCATTTGGAGAAAATGTCTGTCGTTGCTATTCTTAGAAATGCTTAAACTGATGTTTAAGCATTTCTAAGCCGGGAGTTAGCAACGTGCGGAAGTCCATATGGAAGTGAGTTCAAGATCCGACCAGACACACAGCATAAACGACGAATTCTGGAGCTATCGTTTAAATTTCGGAGATGGGATGAGAAAGGCTTTTCAAACGAAGAGAGCATACGTCACGTCTTCCTCGCGTTCGAGAATAGTGTAAACCCATTTAGCCATCTGACCACGCACATTCTACTTTTGGCACGAAAACATATAATTCTTATTACCATCCATACTATTAACGTGCAAGAAGTTTACAACCTTTAGTGGGTAGGTTTTTAAAAATAAGAAAATATTACTTCTTGCTTGAAGAATCTGAAAATATTTAAAGGAAATCAAATAACCAATTCGCATTTTTCTACCAAGCCAAAGCAAATAAATGATTGATTTATATTTCCATTTGTAATAGTTTGTCAGTGGTTATGGAATTGTTCTACCTTCAACACAAGCTCTTTGGCAATGAACTACTAAAATAAAGAAATTCACGAGTACGCTTTTTTCATAAAATCATTTTATTCTAAATTCCATGTAGTACAGAGAATAATCATACACTGCTTGGAAAAAACTCAACGGCTACCATAGTGTAAGGAACAAACAGCCATGGCACCCACCTTAATGAGATGTATGACCTCCTTTCACTGCAACAATCATACAGGGAACTATTGAACATTCCACAGATGTTCAGTTGGTTTTCTCTATGGATTCTAGTCAAGTGTCGTGTCGTTCATATTCACAAACCACGCAGTTGCAGTAGCAGCCTTATGACATGCATTGTCTTGTTGAAAGAGAAAATATTCAGTTCCGTATACACGCCACAAAGTAGGAAGCATTGCATTGTCGGAATGTTCAGATACCTCTGGGAGTTCAATGTTCGTGGCACCACAAATAGAGGTCCAAGGCCAAACCAGGAAAAACAGAACCATACCATCATACCGCCATCTCCGAATTTCATAGTTGCTGTTACGCACTCTGGTAAGAGACGTTCTCCGGTCATCCGCCACACCCACACTCGTCCTTCTGCTCGGTTAAAGAGTGTGGCATGATTGCTTCATAACACACTTTCAAAGCTCTCACCTCCCACTCTACACGTTCTTCGCACCATGGAAGTCGAGTAATGTTGGTTCGGGTAATGTGGGGCTTTCATATTGCGGTCCTACCATGGAAACCCCTGTTGTGAGCCTCAGTTCTGAATGTTTTTGAGCAGATTCGTATTCCAGTCGATGCCTGGAACTTCCATTCAACGTGTAGGCCGACGAATGACGGTTTTTACGTATTATCCTTCGTAGCATCTTACGGTCAAGTTCGGTGATTGTGGTGTGCCGTCCACTGCGGGTAACGCTTATAATTGACTCCCCGCGCTTCCATCTTAATATGGTGTCACTAATTATTGATCTGGGATGGCCCAAATTGTCATCAATTTGTCAAACAGATATGTCTGCAACATGGCATCCTATCACAACGCCTCTTTCAAACTCCATCAATTCCCTTCTCGCAGCTATTTCACCCGGACACAGTTGCACTGACTTGGCGGCGTCATATTTCTTCTGAGTTATACCGGCTACATATACGTGACTAGTTACATGGCACGGTGCATCTTGCCCATGGGATTGTCTGTTGACTTCTTTTCAAGCAGTGTATATGTAACAAACTGAGAACTAGAGCTCATCGAGGTTAAATATGCATAGGGATACAGACCGGTGTAATATATATATATATATATGTATGTATCTATTACACCTTTCTCTCTCTCTCTCTCTCTCTCTCTCTCTCTCTCTCTCTCTCTCTCTCTCTCTTTCTGTATATACAGTATATTACACAATATACTACAGAAGAAGTGTAGCATGCATATTACTATATACAGAAAGAAAGTTGTACTATACAAAGTTAATTTGGTTTTGACTTTCAATATTGATATTTACTTTCAACATTAGATCTTATGGTATGATTTCACTGAGCATCTAGTCACTGTAATCTTAAAATGTTTTATAATGAAAGTCGATACGTCGATCCTTCTCGCGATATGATATATATGATATATATATATATATATATGATATAGGTATATATATGATATAGATATGATATATATATATATATATATATATATATCATATCGCGAGAACATATATATATATATATGTTAAAGAAACCAAGCAATTTTATAAACTTGGTTTTTAATCCTTTTTCCCAAGTAAGCAAACAGAGAAGTAAATCAAGTTTGCGCCTGAACATTGTTCAGGTCTGAGGCAAGTCATGGTAAAGGTGGAGTAAGCTCTGATCACTTTCCTTCGTATTTTCCCTTAATGCAAAGCACATCCCCTTGTGAAGATGTGCCTTTAATAGATAGCATCATACATCTCCACATGGGGATGTGCTTTGCATTAGGGGAAACTACTAAGGAAAGTGAGCAGAGCTTACTCCACCTTTACCACGAGTTGCTTCAGACCTGTACTATGTTCAGGTCTGAAGCAACTCGTGTAACTTTTTCCCAACTCGTGTAACTTTTTCCCAAAATATATATATATATATATATATATATATATATATGTACAAAAGTTCTCTTTTATTCGATTACCAATTATTCAATAATTGAAATCATGCAAGTATACATACCACTGACATCCATGTGTGTGTGTGTGTTTGTGCGCGCGCATCACTTCTTAGTACTGTTGTCACGTTCTGTTAAACTTTATATCGCACGCGATATGCCAATCCTCTAAACTATAATCATTTTTGTTTCGTTGTATTATGGGAGCCTTTGTAGCTTCCAAACGCAGGCCAGAATGAATGAGAATCTACTAACCTAATTGTGAACAGAAGCATTTATTTCTACACTTAGTCACTTTCCACCTGTGCACGATTTTTGGATATATCGATTTTTGTAGTTCCAGTTTTAGCTGTTTCGTAGACGGCGTAGTGTAATTTCTAATAGTCCCTAAAGGTGTAAATAATAATGTAGAGGTGAAGGTGATCTTTGGCAGTAGAAAAAGGTTGGTTAAAATTCAGGTATTATTCAGGTAAATTATTCAGGTATTTCTTGGAAATGTACTGGAGGAGGTGACTGTTAAAAATTTGCGCTCCATGTAAAAAAAAAATAATGCACCCATATTGCTTCAACAGAGTGCTAATTAAAAACCATTTGCGGATATATTGGTGAAGAAGTTATCTATCTAAGAAGCGACACGAAAACCAGCCATTATAAACGATCTACTAAAAGCTGAATACGGACCTCAGAATCTGGGACTTATTGTATTAATCAATCACAACATAACAGTACAGTAACCATCGGAAAAAAAAAGATAAAAAGAATGATGCCTACAGAACAGACACGTTGAACTGATCAGCATTATCTTGTAGTTGTTGTAATTCACAATGACAGGATTCATTCTTTTCCACCCTTGTAATCTACATTCCAGAATGTCTTTTAAAAACATTCATGTGCATATATTTAGCGTAGTTCAAAGAGCAACGCAATCGCATTGGTCAGAAAGATCTAGGATCGAGATCATGAGAAACATTTATAAGGCATTTCAATTTATGGTGAGTTAGATTTTCTTCGCAGAAAATTTGGTTCGGCAAAACGGAAAAAAAAAAACAACCAAAAAACACGCATGCATTGAGAGACTGGAAGATTGTAGAGATATTTAACCGAAACAGACCACTGGAATGTCATTAAAACTTCATTTAAATAGCGTATGTGAATTTAAAACGTTGTGGTATTCCTTCTACCATCAATGAAATTTCTAATAAAGTGAAAGAAAATCAGACAGACTGGAAAATGAAATAAGATGGAAGCAAATCGAGTTCGAAGTGAAAAGAATAGCATTTGTCATTGGTCTGTACGGTTAAAATAGCGCAGATAATGCCACGTACTATCAATAGATTTACGCAGAAAACCAATTGAAATGACATATCGATTGTAAGCAGTATTAATACTAGTGCCGCACTACCGTTGCGAATACCCTCTCGCCTGAGATGACTGATCAATAGGGACTCCGAAAGTAAAGCCACGTCGTAGTCGTAAAGCCAGATCGCCTCTTAGAGGCGTTTTGTAAACTGCATGGGGGAATGAATTCGATCCATAAAAACAAACGATACAAATATTCTTCCAATAATAAAAAATTGTACTTGCCTAGAAACGCATTCATTTTTTTTTTTTTTGCTTTTTTTTACAAGCAACGTAATTCGTTCGGTGCGTTCGTTATGAGGGCGCTTTACAGCATCAGATTTTCTTTTCTAAAAATTATTCCAATAATTTCCTGTGACTGAATTCATGCAGCTAAAAAGTAACTTATTCAAAGTTAATTAATTTCGGTCAGATATGCAACGAAAAATTAGAAAAATCTCAGCTAAGAATTCTTGTACGAAAACATTTCCTTTAATACACCAGCTATTTACTTTAAAATGTATTAGTTTCACTCAGAATTACAACGCAGTCATTTGTGATGCAGAAAAAAAACTACATCGTATTTTTGAATTTATGAGCTTTCCTTTTCTCAACAATTTGATCACCACTTTTATTCATATCAATGTTTCAGTAATTTTTTCAGTATTGTTTTTAAAAAAATGTGCATAAAGGTCATCGTATGAACCTCAAGCAGAAATCACTATCAATAGCATTTGTTAATTGAACACATCAGATCTCTAAATGAAGCAAAATTCAAGGTTAGATGCACAGGACGTAAGAGAAAAATAATAAATTTAATCCATTATGTAATTAAATAATTAAACATTCTTTAATTCAACAACATTTAATTATTTAAAACTAAAATTTGATTATTTTAATTCAAATGTGCTCGTGTCGTGAGATTTTAAATCGGATTAGATGATCCTTCATGATACACAATAGCACTTCTTACAGGCAGGATTACGTTAAATATTATTTTATGTTATTATAGTATGAAATGGATTTGTATAACAGCGCCCTCTACTTGCAGTTTCATGTTATTCAGTGATTAACATATGTCGTCTGCTCAAAAAGAAAATTAAAGAGAAAAAAAAATTAAAATTAAAAGGAATATGTGGGGAGTGAGTATTTTTGGTTTATGACATTATTATTTAGTATTATTTCCAAGTTTTCGCAGTCTTATAAGATTTATCTTGCGTGTTTTTATAATTTCGATTTCAAATAACATTGCAGATGTCTGTGTTAACCTGAACATATGGAATACGTTTCATAAACAGCACACAAACTACTTTTATTATTATTATATTATATATTATATTATGATGATTATTAAAATCTTTATTATTATTATTATTGTTATTATTATTAAATATTATATTATTATTAATATAATAATAATAATTGCAGTTTATAGACCTTATCTGAATAATATAAATGTGTTTGAGGAACACGGATCGCAGACTAAATAAATAGCAGATCCGTTCTTAAATTGAAGTAAAACCAATAACTAATCCATTTCTCTTCTGATTAATATTTTGATTTTAAAAATCGCTTTTATTTTGGGGGGTTCTAGCAGAAGTTAATGTTTCATTAATATAGTTACATTCAGTTCCACTTGCCGTTGAAAATATTAAACGATAGAAATAGGGAAACGAAATAGATCTACTTATTCTTCAATCACAAATTTTTTAATTAATTTTTCGTTGCTGAAATGTTCTTATAACATTCGATTGTACTCATATCAACATCATAGGTTATGACCAACATTCTCTAATAAAAGTGTGCACCAAAAGTAGTGCATTACTTAAGATTTATTTCGGAAGAACATAGAAAAAGTTTTCAGAAAACTTTTAAATATTCTGATCTGAATTTGCTACATAATCCTTGAAATTATTTGGCACACTAGCGTAATCGACATCGCAGTTAAAATTAGCCTTCGGATTAACTTACACCTACATCAGTGCAGCAACCTTAAAATGTAAACTAAATTAGCTACACGTATTCAGTGATTCACTCTAAATTCTTACTAGGACTTTCGCAATCATGTTACTTCAGTTACAGATATGATGACTAAATATACTTCCTTCGCTGAAAGCAGTTTTAATATTCTGAAACATCAGCTAACCCTAGTCACCGCATGCTATAAAAATTCACGTCATCATTCAGATACGTTAAAATGATAATAAAAAAACCTCATACTTGAAAATATCTTCAGTGTACATGACAACCAGCCATATGTTGTCCTACAGTAAAACTAATGCAAATTCTTTGCTATTTTCGCTGAAAGATCGCAAAATTCTATACGGTTCTAAATATGTACATATTTATAATATATTAACAAGATTTTTAAATCAGAGCCCTCTTCAAAACGTGTTTATAAAAATGCTATATATCGAAAACGAATGCAGGTGGTGTTTTGCGCTATTTATATCACAACTGCTTCGTATCATCTGTATTCAAAAATTCCTCTAAAATATTTCATTATTATTTTTTTTATCATAGGATTGCTTAATATTATGTTTTTGACACGCTAGCAGAAGTCCAAATAAAAGCATATGCAAAACTATAAAATGTAATTTGTAAATTCAATTTGCTTTTACTTTTTTTTTTTTTTCTCAACCAAAATATTGTCTATTTTTGTTATTGTTCTCTGAGGAAAATTCAGAACCAGATATAGTTTTTGCAATTTAGAAATTTCTGATAATACAGGAGTTCTTCAAAATAATATTGGCAACTTTAAATGCAATTAATAAAACATTTAAAAAAATGCAAGAAAATAACGATTTCAACGACAGAGGCTTTTATTTGCAGATGAAGCAAGATTTTAGAGAATATAAACAGACACAATTGTTGAATTCGAAGTCTATTTTATTCAATGAATATAAAATCATTTTGAACTCATCGAATATCTGGATCTTGAAAGAGATTTCCTTGAAAGCGAATGTATTGTGCAAACTCACACAAATGCCGTTTTTCTTGGCGGATTTTTTTTACCATAGTTTTCTTGATATATTGGGCTATCTCTCATTTTGAAAACAATTGTGGCACTGTCCATTTTACGAATGGTGGCTTAAGGAGGATGCCTATCTTTGGTTCTGGGCCGGACGCGAAATTGGCAATTATTAGACTAATTGGCCATCTCGTATTAGAATTGAAATTCTTAGTTTTTTTTTTTCCTATAATGCAGTTAGGTAAAAAGATGAAGCGTATACATCAAAACGTCTTTACTAACAAAGTAAAGAGACAGAATTAGAATCAATGTAGCACAGTTATATCCGACAGTTTTGGAGTACACATTACAAGAGATGAGTTTCAAATCATATATATGCCGAGCTGCAAGCAAAGTTTACAAAGAACTTGTTAATATCCCATAAAAAAAAGAAAGAAACTAAATAAAAAATCTTGACGCTCAAAAAAAAAAATTTACATTCAAAATATATGTACAATACTGCCGCATGTTTTTCAATATAAATATTTGCACTCAATAGTGGGATTTTTTGCAGAAAGCGGTATAAAATTTCTGATACAACAACGCATTGAATTTTATCGTAGCTCGAAAGATGGTTTTTGGAATTCACACTCTGGCTAACAAAGATTTACTTCCGCAGAAAAGTTAATTTTCTTCAGTTAATTTTGGGTCTCTGTGCAGTGCAATACCTACAATATCTGTTCATTTTCAAGACCAAGTGATTTTATTTTTAATTCTGAATTTCATTTCCATTATTATTTCTCTGTTTTATGGCCTTTCAGCGCTATTTAAATATCTTTTATCGTGGGTTTCCTTTTTCATACAAGTAGAGCATAGCAATCTCTCTCTCTCTCTCTCTCTCTCTCTCTCTCTCTCTCTCTCTCGTTCTCGAGTTTTAACTAAATTTGGTATTTAAAAAATTTCTGACAACACAAGTTGCGATTTAAATTGAACGGCTTTTATTTGCATAAATATGAAATGCTATAGATCATTATTATTATTAGTAGAAATAGTAGACAGTGAAAACCACGTCGTGTTACCACAATCAGTGACGCCATGACATACCGATATTACCCCATTATTCTACAATAATTTTAGGGGTTAAATAATTGCAAAATTATAATCTGCAGCTTCCCCAAGAGTTACAGTAAGGCTGGAAGACGCTTGTAGCCTTCTGTTATTCTTAGGAGCTGTGCGTTTCTGGTCCTATGTGTTAGGGAAATTCACTAACTCACTCTCAAAAAAAAAAAAAAAAAAAAAAAAAAAAGGGAGAAAGGATAAGAAAGCAAACATACCTTGGATTGTTGCAATGAGGGTTGGCATTGAGTTAAAAATAAGTCTAACTAACTATAACTATGACTAAAATTAGCTTTACTATTTATAATACTATAGTGCCTCAGAAATGCTATGGTATACTATACTATACATATCCTTGGTGTAGTGGTATGAATAAAAATCACCACTCTTTTGCTTCTATCGTTATAACAAGAGAAGAACAGAGCATTGAAAGAACCCGAAACCGAACAGACCAGTTAGCCTAGTCATTGCGAAAAAGTTTTGATTTGATTTACTTAGGATTATGGTCGAAGCAAACAAAGGATATAATGCTATATGTATATCTTAATTGCATGCATTATGTACATGCAATTAAGATGGAGTTTTGTCTGAAGTGATGGATGGAAAAATCCTCCCGAACTGCTTGTGAAAAGAATATGATGTGGCCAATACATTAACTGGCTAAATTCTTATATCGATCTGTGCGTTGTGATGATATATTTAACATATACTGGAATTATAAGCAGAAATGCAAACATGAATAAATTGATTCTGTCAGCGGCACGCATTAAGCCAGTAATAGAGGCACGCACGTTCTTATCAAGAGTAGTCACGTCTTTGTTGACATAATGCTAATACCTAAACAGTAGGCATCACCTTAGTGAATTACTGAGAGTCAGGAAAGGATGTACATCAGAAAATGAGCATTTCCGTGTTGAAGTTATTTTCTAATGAGTCAAATGTAAATTCGATTACAACTAGGAGCATTTCATGAAACTGGATAAATTGTGAATAGTTTTATATGGTTCTTAATTTATATACAAAATAAGAATATATCTTATTAAAAAATAAATGAGATCTCATTTATAATAAAAAGAGAGTCCGAAGATTTTATAATTCTTGATTTAAACCTTCTATGATCAATATATATATATATATATATATATATATATATCGTATTTTTTGCATAGTCCGGACACTCTCTAAAGACTAAACATGGAACTTTTTCAACTTCAGTCCTTCAGTAAGCGGGGCACGGGTCTCACACGGGGCAATGAAATTCATCTCCCACCTAAAAGGACAATAACAAACATCTATGCCCACGACGGAATTTGAACCGCAGCCTTTTGGCTGGAGAGCGGATACACTAACCACTCTGACAACCAGGTCGGCAGATATATTATAATGATGATGCATGCATGGCACCTCCAAAGGAGTTTAAGGAACTCATCGTGAGAGGGCACTGCATTATGTCCATTACTTTACTCACTATCGCTATTAATCCATAAAGACTATCAGCTATCCGCAACGTCACCTATCGCCAACCAATAGTACTTTCTTGTGTAAATTGTGTTTTTTGGCCATTTTTGCCTGTATGTAGATGAAAGACCCGAGTTTCAAGGAAGAAACAAACAAACAAACAAAAAAAAAACCTTCTACCCTTGTATAATATCGGCTAATTGAAAATTCCATATAAAGATGTCTGTCATTACGACAATAGGTCTTTTCCAATCAGGGAAGATCCTAAATAGCATTTTAATAACTTACAGAGATTGTCAGTATTGTTTTAATCATTGTAAATAAAGTTGGAGACGAATGTCTAAAGCACAAGTTTCACTTGCATCTATGATGACCGTATGACAATGCTTGATTCATTCTCCACAAACAGCAAAATTACGACAAAATTCGTCTTACGAGCAATGGAGAAAACCTTTTCCAACGTGTGTGCGGACACATAAAAAATTCATGACCCTTGAAGCACTTGGCATTGCAGCGTGAATGTAAGGGCTTCCTCTTCGCTTTTTCGTCAAATACTTAATTTCGTTTCCATGCGTTGTTGTTGTAATGATATGAACACAAAGCAGCCTTTAATCACCACGCAAGCTTCACGATTATCAGCGGAGAAAGAGCACACTCCGACTGCTCGTGCAACGTCTACTTCTGTTTGCTTAGTCTTGCATGAAATTCCGTTGGGGACATTGTAAACACAGCAATAGGACGATGCGTGAGCGAGAATATTGATTGTGCACCCTTTATTGCTCGATACAGCGGAAATAAACAGCCACTGAGTAGTCCTGCAATCACTCAGTCTCCTTTGTACGTTCAGATCAGCTGCAACCTGCTAGTTTGAATACGGTGTGCACGAAGTCATTTTACGAGCTTCATTAAAAACTAGGCCTAATTATTTCGCAGCTACTGGAACAATGCACGCTGAAATAAGCCAGAAGGAAACACATCGGTGAATGTCTTTTTATTGCAGGAAGCGAAGTGCCAGTTGTTCCACTCGGAATGTTTTGTTGATGTCTGACACGAAGTAAAGAAATACCCGTAACGTGATCATATCCGAAAATCGAAGCCATTTAATCCCAACTTGGAACATCTGATACCAGCCGCGACATCAGTTAGAAACAAAGAAAACAACAACAACAAAAAAATAAACCTCAAGTCCTAATAGTCTTCTTGCAAGCAGTAGAGATAACTTTCATTCATAATTAACCAATAAATGTCTGTTTACTTGCATTTGCAAATACGAGTAAATTCTATTTCGTAGATCCCCCTACGCTGATAATTCTTGACTGTTCCCATATTGATTAGTTTTCCTCTCATATGCACATTAGCATTCTGCTTCGTTTACAGCTACGTCATGACTTTAGATAGTCAGAGAATGGTAAAAATCTCTGTTAAGTTTACCTTTCGTTAACACGTGATATTCGAATATAATGCCCGTTGAATTCTACGTTACTGCCACTGTGGGTGGTCTGAAAAGTTCCCCGCCTTGACCATAGATGGCAACACTATCGGCAACATTTTTGTTTTCTAAGTTGTACATCTTTCATAAGCATCCATATGAAATTGCAAGTCATTCTATCAAGTAGCTTGTTTTATACTGCTGTCTGAAGCAAAACTGTTGTAATTGAGTATTGTGCGGCTATAAAATTCTTTGTAAAAGAAGCTTTAACGCGAAACGAAATTCATTCGAAGTTCATAAACGTTTATGGGCACTATTCTCCTTCGTTTTCGACAATTAAGAAACGGGCTGCCGAGTTTAAACGTGGCCGTGCCAGCCTTGAAGATGATCCACCTGAAGGACATCCAAAAAAGTGTAACACCAGAAATCATTGATCAAGTACACGATATGGTATTGGACGACCGGCGAGTCAAAGTGCGTGAAATTGAGACTACAGGCGTTTCAAAAGAACGTGGAGGATATATTTTGCATGAAGAATTGCAAATGAAAAAGCTTTGCGCAAGAGGGGTGCCGCGCTTGCTCACAGCAGATCAAAAACGCACTCGCATGAAAATCTCTGAACAGTGCTTGGAGCGTTTTAACAAGAATAAAACTGACTTTGTGTGTCAGTTTATTCCTATGGATGAGACTTGGATTCACCATTACACATCAGAATCCAAACAGCAACCAAAATGTGGACAGAATCCGGTTGTTCAGCGCTAAAGAAGACAAAGTCGGTTCCATCAGCAGGAAAGGTCATAGCATCGGTGTTTTAGGATGCTAAAGGCATTTTGTTTATTAATTATCTTGAAAAGGGTAAAAACAATAACCGGGGAATATTATTCTGATCTTTTAACCAGACTAGACGAAAAAATTCGCGAGAAAAGACCCGGTTTGTAGACGAAATCATCTTTCATCAGGACAATGCACCTGCCCACAAAGGTGTTTTGACAATGGGAAAATTAAGGGATCTGCACTATGAATTGTTGGTACATCCACCCTATTCCCCCAGATTTGGCTTCCTCTGACTTCTATCTCTTCCTCGCTGGGCAGCGTTTTTCTTCGAATCAAGAGGTGATTGCAGCTGTAGAGGAGTATTTTGCAGATCTTACTGAGAACCACTACAGGGACGGGATAATAGCGCTAGAGCATCGCTGGATTAAATGTATTAGTTTTATGGGAGATTATGTTGAAAAATAAAAATAATTTTGAAATTATAAATACGTTTTTTCATTGTTAGGCCGAGAACTTTTCAGACCATCCTCGTATTAGAATGCGAACTCCTACGAAAAGCAACAATACTGATTTTGCGATAATTATAATAATATTTACTTCCATTATATTTGCAAAAGCAGCTGATATGGTTATATGTAGTTCACTGCATTTCAACAAAACCATTTAATGGCTTATCACAGCATTGTTACTTATGGTGTTTATCGTGGCTACATTATCAGTTTAATAATAAATTATTTGTTATCGGCATTGGATTTCACAGGATTACGATTGTGCCTGAAAAGCAGAATAAACGCATAGAGTCAACAATCTGTTACAATATTTGTAATAAAAATGGGCAAATTAATAATGAATAAAATTTGTAATTGTTTCTTCATTGCTTAAATTTATATTTTGATGAAGTACGGCATTTTTTTAAATTAAGTAACAGGCTCAAATATTTTAAATTTTCAATAGTTTGAATAAAAACATGTTTATTTAGAATAATTTGTAATATTATATAGTTTAAAATATTAAACAGACAAAATGTAGTATGTATTTGCCTATTCGATATTAATAATAATAATAATACTAATTCATTTATATCGGAGTACAATGATTTTGGTTGAGAGCATTTGTAACTCAGTTGGTAACGATACCCTATGATTGGAAAGGTTTCGGTTTGAACGCGGTAAATCTTTATAAGGTCTTTTCAACCGAAACTAAGTTAGCTGGTCTCATACTGTAATGGTAGGATTTTGTCCTGCTTGCGGAAATAACAACCAAGATTTATCTTTCTGCAAGTAGGTAAACAAGACACGTCAAAACATCTATAGACATAATACACTCACCCATAAGGAGGCAGGAGACTCAACCCATAGTTAGATAGGAGAAATGAAAAGAGTGAGATTGACATTTTGGGCATCTGCTGCATGTTACAATAACCACGAATCGGCTGTGAAATCACTAGGTTGCAACTTTTAAAGAAAGAACGAAAAGCCTCATCGAAGCATTTCTGGTTATCAGTGTGAAACAAATAAAAATTCGTAACTTGACCTATCAAAACAATTTGGCTTCTGTATTTCACGGGAACATTCAAGACTGTTCTCAGACTAGAAACAATTGGATATGCTAATTCCTGTGCCATACTGCTCTTCTGATCAGTATGGCACAGGAATTAGCATATCCAATTGTTGTCCGGTTTTATTTCTGTGCATTCGTTTTTATTTCATTTCAACCAAAAACAAAAATTCATATTTTTCAAAAAGAGAACTTTAAAATTATAATTTTTTTCCCGGACAAAAATGTTTTCCTTTCTATGTAATAAATGTCTACTTCTGATTTTAGTTCGCAGGTCTTTAATGATTGCATGACAGCCCACTTTGGGTAACACACATTGCATCCTCGTTAACCACCTATAAGAGCGAAATACTTTTTTTCTACAGAACGTCTTCACTAGTACATATTTCCGATAATGCGTTAGCCAGTTGGTGCACTATGACGACAGCTGGGAACACAGAGCCGGTACCTCGGCAGCGATTTTATCATAATATACGGGAGTTGCGTTCAACTTTACACCTTTCGCTTTAAAATGTTTTCGAACTTTTAATTACCCCCGCGTGGTGTTTCGCAGCTATTCTAGTATCGATTACAGTAACGAAGAGAAATTAGTATAATGATTACACCCGAGGCCGAGTTCGACCTTCACCCGACTCCTAATATAATCTGGTGACGTCACACTGTTCACCGTTCCTTATCTGAACGTGCTTAATGGCCGAACGGGAGCCGCGATAGCACTTCGATTAAGTAGTTCAAAGGTTAACCTTCCAACCGAAACAACATTCCCTTTACTGGCGGTTACCTCCCCCCCCCCCTTCACAGAAAGGCTTACGACTGCAATAAAGATCCCTCTGACGGGGGATTTCTTTCCTATTTCATCTAAGTCAAGGTAAACGATTTTCTTATGTCTGTCCATAATTTCTCGTGCTGATAGTGCCCCCTCGAGACGCACGCATCCTGACCAACCGCGATACGAAATTGTCTTGAGCAGACCTTCGCGTGCCTGCAGAAGGCGTTCCTTCAAAGCCTTCAGAAAATGCATATTTCTGAGAAGAGAAACGACCAACACGCCACGGACCAACCGTTTCTCGTTTTCGTCCCTGTCGTATACAACAAAACGCTTTCCGAGAGATGCTCCGCCTCTGCACCGTGCAAAGTGTCGGGAAAATGAACGAGGAATCTGAGAAACGCCACCTGCAAGATTTCCATTTATTTCTCTACCCGATGGACCGACGACAAACGCACGGAAATTCAATAACGTGGAGGGACAGCACGTGCCACGTGAGAAATTAACATAACATCAACGGCATTGTCGCAACAGAGGCGTTAGAAGGACACGTCAAGTGCTTCAACAGGAGCGTGTTCTACATCAGAATCTCATTAACTAACTACTTCCCTGGCTAATTCCCCCCCCCCCCCCGACGACCGACCAACCACGCGGTACCTACAGCTTTGTTTCCAAACCAATTAGCTAAATACTTTCAATGCATACACTTTTCGTCACGGCAGAAACTTCCAAGGTCAGTGGAAGTTCGCTTCACGTCCCCACATGGTGCGAATAACATTAGAGACAATATCATTTGCGTAGAGTTCAGCGAAATATCAAAACTATTGCCGATATCAAGTAATGTTTCCAATAAAATAAATATATGTAAGATAGATTCATCTCAGTGGGTACTTTTATACCAGGTTTCATTCCTAAGAAGAAAGCAGAGTTCCCCCCCCTCCTTCCAGTTAATCCGGGGGTTTTCATCCCGCAAGCAGATAAACCCGTCCCGTGAACACACAGGCTACAGTCATAGGATATAGTGCGGCCAGTAAGGCAACAGGAAACCACCTTGGTCATAGTCATTTCCCTAGATGGTAGCGTATATAGCTGTACTATTCACTAGGAGGAGTAGAATGCCATCACACTCATTTGAGAATGACAAAATTACAGATTATTTCAAAACTCTTATTAACGAATGTTTACGTGTAGGAAACAGTATTTTATAAAGATGCTTAAATTAACAATTCAGCAACAGAGTTCAATTTGAAATTAACGGACAATATTTTTCTGAATGTTTTTGGAGATCGTGAGACTTATAGTTTTAAAAAGGTCACACTTCTTTTTATAGAACTCTAGGAGTATAATTAATAAATATCACGAATTAAATTCCTTATCCATACTGATGATCCTATTTTAATAAGATTATTATTATCGATCAGAGTCATCTTGCTATTCTGGATTCTGAATTGAATGTAGAACTTTGTAGCTTACATGAAGGACAGAGAGAGAGGAGATACAAGAAGTTGAGGTTATGTTACTGACTAGTAAAAAAGTAAAAAGAGAACCACTCACAGATCAAAATGTTCTGTTCTGGAAGTGTTCCTTCGTTATGCAGTTGCGATAGTGAAGTGTGGGAAATTATAATTTTGACTGTCGGACATTTTTATAACAAAGTTGCCAATTAAGAATAAAATAAATTGGGTAACGGCACAAGAAAATATGCATAAGGATGCAGAAATCGGCTTTTCCCAATTATTATAGACTCCTGGGAGATTCATTTAGTGGTAATAATCATAAAACATTTATAATGAGTTAACTAAATACTTGAAAAAACAAAATATGACAGCTTCGATTAGGAGTGAGCTGAGAAAAGAAATGATATATATAAATTATTTACCATCAAAATAAAGAAGGTGTTAATTACATATGTCTCTGAGAGGATATAGCAGGGAATAATATTACAAAATCCAAGCGAGGCTACCTTTTTTTTTTTTTTTGGAGTGAGTTTCGCTCAAGAACAGATACTGCTTGAAAATAAAGCTAGACTCCAGTTACTTTGGTAGCGAATTAACAATATTTTAATCAGTGAAAATTAACTTGAGAAAAAAAAATGTAAATACGAAACTAAATTAGGATGCAAGGATAGATGGGATATATCTGATCACCAATATCCAGCGAGAGAAGAGATACATTTAGGAAAGTTCCATTTGACTGGAGACATTACGTATAAGACTGCTCCGAGATAGAGCACAATCTAACATTTTATTAACATTTAATAAAATTAAATTGTAGTGACTGACCTTTAAGTTCATTCAAAACGTTTCAATATCAAACCTCAGTGGTTTCTGGAGTTCTCTGGGCTTCCAGACAGTTTTCTATTTATGAAGACGAAGGAGTTGCTAATAAGTAAAATCAGTCAATTAAGGAGGGTAATCACAGCTCAGCTTTCTCTGTTTTTTATTCCTTATAAAAAAAGTAACAGAACGCTATCTGTCATTTTTTGATTCTTATTAAGTAATCCACCGTTATAATCCTTTCAAACCGGTTTTTTTTTTTTTTTTTTGCGGTTTTATCCGAAACCTAAAAACGTTACAAATAGGGAAACCTTTTCACTGTTTATTTTGTAAAAATAGACTTTCAAAAGACTTCTGGATTATGGATTCATAATGGTAGCGAAAATTGTTTCTATCAGCAATGAATCTTTTACAAAGCATTTATCTGGCTTTATTCTGGTGTGCTTGTCGAGTAGTGTATTCTGCTTCATGTGAATTTGAATTTATACTGTATAGTAATATGCTTTTTCTTTAAAATTAGTCTGTTCGCTGTAAGATCAAATTAGGAACTTGACAAATAGTAGACCAAGTTGGAAGAAGAAACTAGTTTGGAAATATTGCGTTAAACTATCATAATATCTGTTACATCTCCGGCCGATATATACCAGAAGTCCACGCGATTAGCCTCGTGGCTTTGCGCTTCGCAACCATATGCCTGGGGAAGGAGTGGCCTGGGTTCGATTCTCGTCGACGACGTGAGGAGCTTAAGGATCTTCTTCAGCCATAGCCAAGTTAGCCGGTCTTGGGCGTGGACAGCAGGGTTTTCCCCCCCAGTTTATCTGGGGGTTTTCATCCCGCAAACCGGCCCAGTGAACACACACATACACGAATCTACAGCCATAAAATACTTAACCCCCCATGAGGGGGATCAACTCGCCCCAATAGGGACGGGGGAGAAAAGGGAGGAAACTTCATATGAATAAATAAATAAATATACTAGAAAATACGAATGTTGTTAATATGAATTTATGAACAGTTGTAACATATCCATGGCTATCCACATATCCACAATCATTTGCTAATGTTGGTTTCATGTAACGGCAATGAGAAAAGAGAGTTTAACGCGTGAACAGCTTCCTCTCAACCTTCAATGATATTCAAATCCTTAGACAATGTCAGACTTCTTCGAGTTAATATTGATCTTCAGCCTTTCTCACGCTAATACATTATCAACCGTTTTATAAACCTTTGTTCTTCTTAGCTCTTAATTCTCTCCTGAAACACAACTGACCTTAGCTTATGTTTTCGCTTAGAATGCTGCTGCTGTTCTGCATTCGGGATGGAGTCTAAACACCCAAGAATGCATTATTCTGCATATTGATTATTTATTCTTCCTTCCTTCCTTCCTTCCTCTTTCTATCCATTCCTACTTTATAGGGAGTGTTTTTGTAGAGAGCCTTTTAATAGGAAGTGTTTAATAGAACTAGTATTAATTCCTCCACGTTCCTCCACTTATGAAAACAAAAGCGGCAGCTTGGCTACATCGATCGTAGTACACCTTCAATATTTCCTTCCAACCATCTATCTATTTTTCCTTAACACACTCCAGTGAAAGTTTCTCGTCTACTTTTCCTGAAGATTACACGCCAATGTTGAAAAAAAAATGCTAATAAGTTATTCATTTGTGCCACATTATATACCATTATGCTGATAAGATTCTTCTAAAATACCATAAGTTTTGAAACTATTCTTGTGCAAGACTGACATATGCTACATGAAAAATATTTAATCTACCCTATATATATATATAAAATGATAAGCCTTTTTTATGTCACGTTTTTTGAAACGTTTTGAAACTCAGGGGCTACCCTGAGTGTCGAGTCATCAGAATTCAAGGAAAACAGACCTACCAGTCTGGAACACAGGGGTTGGGCGCCAAGGGAGCGTATTCCCAACCCCCATAGTATATGGTATATATTTACACATTTAAGACCAGGTACAGAGAATTTTGGTACAGAGAATTGTTTACTTTGCGAATGTAAAGTGTACATCAGACAGTTTTTTTTTTTTTGTTGTTGTTGTTATTATCATATTGATATGCGAAAATTTTACGTTTTAAGTATAACACTATCCGATCAAATTCCTTGAATTTGTACACCATTCATTAGTTCGAATTTTCGATGCTGTACTGCTACTTAAGGAGTCGGAATAATCAAGACCTGGTCATTAGATGCTTTCACTGCTTCATTATACTACAGAGGAAAAATATTCGATGGGAAAGAGTTGCAAATATTTGTTGCTATACAGAGATGGCGCTTTGCCAAGTGTTCGTTCGAGACGATGTCGTCAGACGCGGACATCTGGAAGGCGGTAATAGAGTACGGTGTTCGTGGCACAGATGATTTTATTGCGCAGACGTCTTTATTTATGACGGGGTTCCGAATGGCAATAAATGAACGAAAATTGTTGGCTTCATGTGAAGGTGGTTCAATTGGCTTCGGAAGTGCGTTCCGTGGTCTACGCAAATACCTTTATGGATACCGAAGAACTGAGTGTTCGCGTGCTCGTGCATACCTCTAAACAACGACCACAACTCGAACTAAATTTAGATGCTGAAGAATGAAAAATGCGCGTTTGTTTAGTAGTTGGGTTGTTACTAGGCGCGCGACCTTCGCTCGCAGCGAAGAAATTCGACTTTGTTTAGCAGCGGAGACATGAAAGGGGTATTTAACTATCGGCGCAGATCCCCTTCGGCTAGACTTAACTTCTTTAGACATCCCTGAATCTTTCAATGAGTAGTCTGTCACCCTAATGGGTATCTCGCACTGCGGGAGTGTCGCTTGCTCTAAATCTATATTGAACTACTCTCTCTATAGTGTAAGTGCTCGGTAAAACACACACACACACACACAAACATCACTCGGCTGCTACGGATCTTATTTTTCTTTATTCGAAAGACAGAAAGCAGCAGACAAATAGTTGAGATAGACTGTTCCGGAAATGAATGCAAGTGGTCATCACTCTCTCAGAAAGCACATTACGAAATATCGACCTTTCGATTTTTCTGCACCTGCTAGACAGTGTGTGCCCTCAAAACATGAGAAAGCCATTTCGATTAGGTTGCCAAGCGTCTGGGATGAAGTATATACATTATCGATGAATCTTCCCGAGCTTGATAATTGCCTACTTTCATCGTTGATTATAAAGGACCAAAATCGAACTTTATTGTGCAGAGATGGCTTTGAAATTAGATTCTAGCTCAGTTAGCTTCATTAGTGGAGAATGTTCGTACTTGAACACAGACACACATAAACTTCCAGATCTCTTATTCCAGGCATTTCTCTTCTTTCTGCATGATATTATTTCCCCCCCCGCCCACCACGTGATTTGGCTATTATTGGCTTTTCCGTTGCAATATGTTACACTTTAATCAAGCCCAAATAGACTTGTAAAGGGGGGGGGGGAGAACGGGGAGTCGCTTTTCCGTCAATCATCGGATGTCGTGCAACTATTCAACTTGTGGTCACGCAAGCCAGACCAGAAAAGTGAAATATTGCACTTGACTACGCAGCAACGGAGAGATGTGACAGACCATTAGATGACACCCTTCATTCCCCCACTTCGCTGCCGAATATTTCATTAATGTCGATATTACATGTCAGGTGAAGAAGAGGTTAAGTAGCTTGAGGGAGTGCGAACGTGTTAAAAGATGAAGATTACGAAGAAATGTGTGGAAATTAAGACTAAATTCATTTTCGGAAGTAGCGATTAGCACTTCAAACCAAGCATTTTTTGATGGCTCAAGAGAACAATTCTTTACCATCGTGAACGAAGAGACATTACGCATCATACATAAGCACTCTTTATGGCACTGAAAGTCCGAATTGTTTTGAAATCTCGAAAGGAACGAATATGCAATTTTAACAGCATTATTAGGTTTTAGTGACCAGCGCACGTTTTACATTTGCGCAATCGACAGCCACTGCATCACACTATAATGATGCAGGTAAGCTATCAGCGCAGGAGAGATTAAGTGTTATTATCACTTTAGTTTCTAATTACGAAATATGTTTGTCTATCTCAAACACGCAGATCGCAAATTCATAGCAATTAGCAAATTTATCTTGAGATGAAAAGTATGTTATGTTATGTGTGTGTGTGTGCAGGGGAGCGCTAATATTGGTTTATGGAGGATTCACCTGAAGCGATTCGCAACATTCACCTGACAAGTATCGAGATAATTACCAGCGACATGATATCCAGAACTTTTTGAGCCAAAGAACTGATGCTCTTTTATACGTGTTTAGCAAACATTTGATAAAGCAATACACAGTGCTTTCTTCAAATAATGCTTGTGCTCGAAAGAGCATCAAGCATTATTATGTGCTTTAACATTATTATGCGCGATGCTTTAATATTTTTATGAGCTTTAACAGTGAATAACCGAAACTAGGGTAAATAAATGATATCTAGGGTTAATAGGAAAACAAATTCACAATGAATTAGGGTGATGACTGACCTCTCCAGAAACATAACTATTTATATTATTAACTATCGACGAAGTCTGCACATTAAGAACTTCAATAAAAATGAGAGATCATCTATTAGATTAGAATGATTGGTATATTGGCCAAAGAGGCCAGCTGTGTTCTACTCAGGTGGTTATGAAAAGCAGCACGATAGGAAGTCGCGACTGGGGTTGAATCTAACAAGAACATAATTTACGTACAAGGTCTCGGAATATTTTCAGTGACAGATTTTTTCCCGAAGAAAATGCCTAAGTATGATCTCTCTCTCTCTCTCTCTCTCTCTCTCTCTCTCTCTCTCTCTCTCTCTCTCTCTCTCACACACACACACACACACACACACACTTACGTAAGCAGGCAGACGTAATGAGTCGAGATAGAGAAAGAAGGAGTTTTCCATAAGAAGAGTCTCTCCTGGGACGCCATTCCTATGGAGACAAACAGCAGTACCACTGCACTACGCTTTGTATCTATTTATAGCATCACGCGTCGCTTCTCGAATCACACAGGTCTGGAAACTGTAAAAATCGCCAAAAGGTTCAGAGATGAATAAAAAACAAAGCCTACCAATTTAAGGCTGCTCTCAAATATTAGAAATTGTTACCGAATTCAAACCGAACATTGCATTTTGGAAGAAATTTAGCTGCAAAGGAGGGATACTGTTCTAAGCGAGTGGTTTTAATATGAGCTTCCTACAATCTGAGATATTGAGGAACAGAGGACGCCAGTCGAAACAGCGAGAGCTTGTTTGGTTTTGGAATTTTCGAAGCATTTACATGTACGAAGTTTCTTGCGCAAACTGTTTTCAGACCGCGCTGGATCCCCTCCAGAAAAGTCGTGGGTGGAACGAAAGATACCAAAAAACAAATTAATTAGTGCCGCTGTGTTACTTTTCGACATCAGACAGCAGCCTTGAGCACCCCTCTCGAGTTGCGTGCAAAACTTTACTATTTTGTAAACACGACACAGGAGCTAATATGTTGAAACTCACGTCAGAGCCACTCACCGGATTACATCCGGATATCTTACAGTTTTATCCGCGTTCTCTTTTCGTACCTGACTTGGTTTACGCACGTTCAACTGTTCGCATTCCCAATAGCCTCAGCACGCGTCTCGTAAAAGTAATGCATTTCGCATGTAGCTCAGTGCAGCAACATCACGCTCAACTTGATCCACTCCCACATTCTTAAAAGTGTTTTTATAAATCGTATTGGATTTTACATGTAAAATAAATCGCAGGTACATACAATGATCAGCTATGTCCATGCGACTTGATATCATCAGCTGAACTCGCTACCACTTTCACCTCTTATTAACAGCTGCAGGCAACCAGAATCAGAAGAGTTGCACAAGCCTAGGGAAGCCTCTGTGCTTGGCAGATGTGCTGTGATGTCATATTCATAAAACCGGTTTTACCATCAAACTTCTATTAACATAAAGGTTTTATTATTTTTTATTTTTTAAAACCACTTTCTGTCGCCTTAATGTCTAGACTAGCCTATCTTGTGGGATGCTGGAACTATTTATGGATGTGTGTTGTCTTCACGCGTGCTTAGCTAATGCAGTTTTCATGTAAGTTCACTTTCATAAAACACACGAAAACTCTCCTTGTTCCGCTGGCTTATAACTTACTATGATCATAACGCTTCCTGTTTTTATATACCCCAATATGACTCCACCTGCCACTTTCCAAGTAGCTTCTTAAGACTTTAAAAATTTTTCGGACCTTGACAACAAGGTGAATGCAGAGACATCCTGTTTTTTGTTGCTGTTGTGTGGAAGAAGACGTATATCTAAACTTTCCTGAGTAAATGTTACACGGGAAAATATGAGATGTGCTATCGCCTCAAAAAAGGCCATAATGGAGAAGTCTAAGGATGGTAATTTGGTTATCTGCCACTTCTTTAGATTTCTATACCGAAACTAGTTCATTTCATATTCGTTCTCTGAAGCTTTTTACGCATCAAAAATACATATTCGGTTATTTCTATTACTGCCTTAACGGAATTTTCTTTTAACTCAGTTAGTTGGTTTACAGCCTCCACTGTTTTTTGTTACTTCTAGGCATATTTTTATAATAAATTTATCAAGGAACAAACGATTTATTGAAATGGGTTGGTAAGTGGATTTTACAAAGAATAAAAATATCTTCAGAATATAGTTCGAGATTTTCGTACGTTTTCCCATTACTTGGGAAAGTAATGGGGTGCGCTAAAGTAAAGTTTACTTAACAGCGGATATCTATTAGCTGAAAATAACGCAATTATAACTGTCTCAGTATCTACACACACACACACACACACACACACACACACACACACTTAGTATTTTTACTAAGTATTACACACATTTAGTATTACACACAAGTAAACATCAGAAAGAATCATACATGAGTGAAAGAAAGTGAAATGATACAATGAAAACAAATTGCAATTATTACTGATCGTATGTAAGATGAAACAGGCATTACCTCCTTTCCTCTGGTGGAAAAAGAATTTTTTTTTCTCGATTTTCCATTTCCTGTTGCATGATATGCTCAATGGCCAGTCAAATAAGTGACAATTGAAACTTAAGTAATATTTCTACCATCAGTTGCGCATGTTCTTCTGGTCTTGGCTGTTTTGTGGGATGCAAAATTCCCACGTACGTATAAATCCAGATAACTCGCCTTCAGTTGAAAACTTCGCATCCTAGATAGGATTCGAACCCAGGCCCTTTTCAGCCAAATGGCATCGTCGAAATCGACTGAACTAGGGAGGCTTTTAACAGGTATTACGCTAAACGTGCATTAACTTGCAACAACTATTGCGAATTGGGGGCCACAGCAAGAACAGTTGGTTATACTACATCAGATATTACATCATCTACAAGCTCAGTGACATCATTTGCATATTGGAGAATATAAAGGACGGCTACTATGAATTTTGGACTTGTAGCGTGTACAATGACACCCGTTACCATCGCGTAAAAAACTTGCGTTTGCCTTTAGTGAGGTTGGATATCACTTGTCAAATGTTGAGCCTATTTAAAAATGGGGATACTGAAATCTATCTACTCAAAGTGGAGGGGAGGGGGAGATCATGTTTGTATAATTCCGGTTGACCGTATAATCATCCAAATATAGTCAACCAAAACTGATATTCACTTTTGTGTAACGATTACTGCTTAAAACGGTACGAGTTTTTTGTTTTTTTCTAATACTGTGGCATTTCTTTCTACAAGTACTGCTGTCTTCTAGCATCTTAGACATTCTAAAATTAGCCAACTATCTTTGTAACAATCGTGGAATTTTCTTTCTCTGCTTTATATTTCATACTTTGTCTGTTTTTTGTTATTCACGTAGGGCATTTTTGCATTAAAGTGATGTGTTTTATCTATTTTTGCTGCTTTATGTACTGTATGTATTCGACGATGAGGTGGTTAGTTCTATGCGTATATTTTGTATATAAATTGCGTTATGTTCTCTTGGTTGGTCTAGCTAATGTTGGATGAGAAACGTCCTAAACCGGATTCGAATCCAGATCTATCCAACCGATGGGAATCGTCTCAAACAGCTAAGCTAGCTACGGAAACTCTTTGAAGTGAACAAACTTAACATTATTCTGAATACATTTGGGAATGAAATTTTGTCATTCATTTACATGTGTTTTTAATAATTCAAGTACTTTTACTTCTTTTCATGTTGAGTATACACCGTTTTTCCCTTCTTTTAGTTTTCTAATCGTAATTTTTAAAATAAGTAGAAAAAGATAACGTCTTTACCTTCTTTTACTCTGAACCTTTATATTTAAAATCAATTCCGGAATCAAGCATACAAATTAAATGTGCAGTTGAAGTGAAATTAAGCAGCAATATCACGTACAAAAGATAAAAAAAAATAAAAGTACAATGAAAACATTTTAATTCTATTCCTTCCAAGTCAGTTTAGACTTAAATACGAATACTACCAAATAAATAATATGCATCACTGATGTCGCTGACAAATTATCACTTATAAGTTCGTTTCCGGATTTCATTAATTCTAATTCTGATGAAAAGTTTTTTTATGAAACGCACTGAAATCGTTATAATTCATTTTAATTTGATATTCAATAAAATAGTGAAATAACTGAATGCATTTTTTCTTAATTCGAAATCCTATTAATGAACACGTCAGCATCTGACATACTGGTATGGTTTATTAAACACATTCTTGTAATTAAATCAATAGTCCCATTCTTATGAAACGTAACATTACGAAATACTATAAACGTTCCGTGCTCCACCTGGGCGTGGAACGTTTACAGTATTTCGAACTTTTAGATTTTTCATTCCTGGTATATATTTGTATCTTTTAGCTTAATCAGCGTTTTGTCAATGTTATCAATAAATTCATTTTAAGATTATGTCGGCAAGAGAGTAATTAAACTAAGACGATACAGATATAAACCATGGATTAATCAAAGTTTTAGCTAATCTTCTATTATCCGAACCTTTATTTAGAGACAGAATTTCCTCTTCCAGAAACCAATTGATTGTAATCTTACCCTGCCGCATATAGCGACAGGGAAAGATTAAAACCTTATTATGTCGAAACCATAATTAATTAATGAACAAAATTGTGACGCTGGAACAAACAAAGGAATGCTGTACGATTCTTTCTTAGCACAAAATGAGAAAACATGAAACGTTATTTTTGTAATATGACCTTCTTTAAAATTCAGATTTTATTGGTATGCTCCAAGAGTCACTGTCTGTCGAAATTTATTACGTTTGAACTTTTCTTAACGCATAAAAGATTTTTAGCTGTAAATATATACCTGAAGAAAAATTAAGGTTAATTGAATGCAAGGACCCCTTGCATCGGATCAGCCATTCTGATGCTTATCCGTAAAACAAGTCGGAATCTGAAACTTGATTAGTGTTGTCCGTAACTTCATGGGGGGGAAAAAACGTGTGATTGCAGTTGCTGTAATACTCAGTATGACTGCAGTTGAGAAGAGTTTTTCTATTTTAAGTCACCAAATCTTTTCCTACCGTAAAGGGTGTTGCGTCACGTGAACAGCTGCTGGAATTTCCAGTGGAAGACAAAACAATGTGTCCTTGAGTTAATAAAAAGTCAAGGACAGCAAAGGCGGAAGCTTTTGAACAGTTTCTATACTGGGAAGTTGTGGCACGAGACCCTGGATTATCCCCGAGCGTTACCTGTGGAATCCACATCTATCACTGACTACATTTCTTCTAGCATATTGACGTAGGGGTCAGTCCTTGTAGGTCATGGCTACTTCCCAGCTGATCGGGAGTGTTTTGTTTCCGTACTGACTACTACTTGACGTTGCGAGAAATCCTTGAAGGGGTTCACGCCTCGTTAGTATTGTCTTTCCGTGTCACTCCGTACCTAATGCCCCTATCGTAAGTACACCTTCACTCTTCTCGTTGTGGTTTCTTGCGTTCAAGTGTATCATGCGGAAAACACCACAGCCTCCTTAAGTTCTCAACACACAACCCTTGTTAGGTGTTGTTTTTCCAAATACCTCTTTTCATCCTTTGAAATCTCATCTTGCTGAATGGATATTGTTATCTACTTAGGAAGACAAGAATTCAAATTTAGTGTTTTTCATTGTAGAATGAATGGCAATTCTTATTGGCACATTATTTATTTAACACCATTACAAAATGACATGCGGCCTCCGCGATTAAAAGGGCTCATGAGATTTCTGTTTGTTCAAATTCTGTTTTCAGGTAAAAAAGAAATGAAATTTCTCTCTCTCTCTCTCTCTCTCTCTCTCTCCTTCTCTTTAGAATTTGAATCTTTTTAGTATTTTGTAAATAAATCGATGCATATGATGATAATACTGCTATTACTATGGATAAAAATTAACTGTTCGGCGTTCCAGGTGCCTCCATAGCTCGGTCAGAAACACACGATGTTCTTTGAATAGAAAAGACATCAGTTTGATTCGGCGATGAACGTTTGAAGATGAGATAGCCGGTCAAACATGGTGGCAACAGGATTTTTCATCCACAAAACTAACAGCTTGATCCGATAACATACCCAATTAATCGAAATAATATGCTAGCCTCATAGTGTTATATGAAGTAAACTACGCCAAGCGATGTTCTAGAAAAAAAAAATACCACAATATTTTAAGACTTCAAGTATTTTAGTAGTAACCAACTTAGATGGGGAACAAATAATTAAAAGGATCATTTCTGAAAGGCAAATATATATATTGATGACCATTGAAAAATACATTAGATTTTTGGAAGTATTTTTGAATGTTTCTATTGATTATTTTAGTATTTATATTGTCATTGAATAATAATAAACCATAAATAAACCATGAGTAATAAACCATAAAAAAGAGTTTTGTGACATTGCAAAAAATAGCTGAAAATATCTTGAACTAAAGAACTTTAAGTAAACACTAAAATTACGCTACCATACTTATCAAACTGTGCTTAATTATTGAAGAATGGCTACACCTTCACACTAAACGTAATGATGTTCACTAGAGTTCACTAAATTACTTTTCTAGTCTAGGACTGGCTTTTTATGTAAATACGCACTGAGCATAGAATACTATTACTTGTGAATTACTCCAATCACCGGTACATCTGTAGATGTAGAGAGTTCTGCAGGTATGATGACAGCGGGAAAGTGTTGAACATTCATCCTTCTCTTAGGACATAAGTCCAGGTGGTTTTCGTCTGAAGATGAAGAAATTACCTTTTAGGAAAGTGATTGCCAGTATGAAGAGGTAAATGTGGGTAGTAGACGGTTTCTTGCGAATGTTGACAGGAATCGATCGTCTGATAATGCTCTTCACCTCCCTTTGGGAGAACGTTGATCGTATGACAAGTGATTACACTGAATGTGCGTAATGCTATTCTTTATAGAAAATAAACATGTCCTGGTATTTCTTTTAATGTGAATCCAACATGTGTAGAGTAACACACACGTCAGTATTTTTCTTTCAATGAATTGTATGCGAATTCTGTCCACGAAAGGATGTTAGCATGTAGTGCATTTATTATATTAGTTTAATGGGTGGGCTAAGAATTACTGGAAATCCTTCTCTATAAAATGACCTCTTTGCCAATCAGGATGGCCAGTTCACTCTTGGATCTTTAATATGCATTGGTATCAAAGTAGCGTATTAGGAGTGAATCGTACAGTTCGTAGAACAACGGAATCAACATAAGGACACCGACATTTTTTAAAAACATTACTCATGAAACTTTTATAAGGCCATACCTCTTTCTTAGAAATTGGAATATTATGGCCAATCAATACTAGAACTTAAATATTTCCGAGAATTAATTTTATCGTTTGCTATCCATTATTTCTAAGGGAGCCTCCGTAGCTCAGTCGGTATAGACGAACCCCCGGAAAAACCTGGGCTCGATTCCCGTTCATGACGTGAGGAACCTTTATCTGGTCTCTTTCGACTAAAGGTGAGTTAACTGGTCTCATACGGAGGTTGAGGGTTTTTCACCAGTGTTTGTGGCAAGTGTTTCTTGCTGGACACGACTGAATGGTTAAATCATCATCATCATCATCACTAAGGGATCACTATACAAACACTCATCTAAGATGCCGAGAAATTACTTGATTTTGCGCATTTGCGAGAAGATACTCCTCTTGAGCCATCAGTTGAACGACACTTCATTCATTAAACTCAACAGAGAATTGCCACTAATCAAACATCGGCATTATGACTGTTCCATACCGTAATAATCCCTGGTACAACATAAGAGGGTTGCCTCCTCCGCTCCACAGCCCACGCTTTCAACAGAAAATCACGTGTTTGTTTGCAGAGAAAGAAGAGGCGCTTTAGAAGTAGTGAATTAATAATCTGAAGTCCGGAAGATACTACATAATTCAAGGAAGTAAGAAAATCACCGAATATCAGTATGAAAAGAATGAAGAAATTATATATATGTCTTTGACAAATAACAAATAGGTGGTGCAAAAAAGGAGAAATAATTCTCTCTCCAGAATTAATAACATTAATTAAGTACAGTTATATTACCAGCATTGATACAATTATCCTAGTTAGAAAAAACATGAAGTTCTATCCCCAGTGTTAATATTTCTAAATGCTGAAATCATATACAAAGTTAGAGCCTCATCTTATTCGAAGAATGTCATTCACATGCATCAGTGACTTATTCAAAGGAGATTTTTTTATCGTGAAAAACACGATAGAAAGATTGCATAACCTAATGCCACAATTAATCCATACAACAGACAATCCATACTCTATACTTATTTCTTTTGAATGCAATCAAATGGCATGAAGATGACAAAGACAAATGGCCTCTGGGAAAAGGATCAGATAACTTGAAGCAAGGTGAGGCGCAGAAAAGTCCTGGATAGCGTAATAAGAGGACAGAAAGTCTTATTACTGTACACCAAGAGCCCAAAAGCTGATGGATCACTATAACTGACAAGTAGAGTAGTTTGTCATCGTACAACAGTCGCTGTAGAGGACACAAAAGATAATGTCCAAATTTGCCTTAAAAAAATCCATGTGAGTATGGAGAGGCAAAAAGCCTTCCAATCATGGCAAGGAATACTGTGGATTCAAAGCCAGACCGATTAACCATTTTATGTAAATAAAACTGTTTCTTGTTAAGCTGAAAATTTCAGGGTGGGTTTGCATACAAAAGTGTTATTCTAAATTGTTGCTGTTATTAATGTACTGTAATAGCCACAGTCGACAGTTTTTTTTCGGGGAAGGGACCCTACCCTAACTGCATATGAGACCACGGATTTTTTTTTTTTGCAGATATAACACTCAAGACATTAATTATTTGGAACTTATTTTTTTCTTGTTAAGATAATATCCAGTGGCAATCTCTCCAGACGTCTAATCAAATTTTTCTTTTCTGTTTCCCAATTTGATCTAACGGTAATGGGTTTTGTTTCCACATCGTATCTTAATTTAATTTCCCGTCCAATGTTTCTTTTTCCTTCCGCAACTCTTCTGTTAGTAATCTATCACACTTTCCAGTTGCCCTACTTTACATCCCTCTGGTTCAGATGGGAAAGCTCAATAAACGGCATTTTCTACTGCAGACAGCCGGAATATTTCGCGTACATTTTATTGCTTTAAAAACCATCGGTTCAGTTAATATTTAATATTTGTAATTGAATTATTTGTAAAAGAAAAGAACGTCCAAAAATTTATATATATTTATAATACTAATAGGTACACATTCCAAATGATTGCATTAAGATCCATATCTTTACTGAAGCTGTTTATGAATTCTTAGTTTTTGTTGGCAAATTGAATTTCGATTACTAGCTTTTTTTTTATGTAGCTTCCACCCACGAAAGGTTTTTTCTGTAAACATATAGTACATACGTATCGTGGGAGGGCTAAGGATTTTTCTTTTTTCTTTTTTTATTAATTATTTTTTTATATTTCTTTATTTACATTCTAATATCAGCATGTGCGGATAGCATCGTATACTGTATTACCTGTGCAATTTAACTACAGTTCATTACCCTCTCTCTCTCTCTCTCTCTCTCTCTCTCTCTCTCTCACACACACACACACACACACACACACACACACACACGAAGCCCTCACATACTCCCACACTCCACCCACGCACGCGTATTAAATTTTAGGTTATCTAGCAATTCATTGAAAATGGACTTAGGCATTATCACACTTCATTCACAGATGGATAAACATGGCCGATGTGAATCAATATAAGCAATAATATCTTAATAATGTGAATCGACAACTATATCAAATTAAAAGGGAAGATTGAGCAAATAGAATATTCGTGTTCGCACTCAAAATAATCGATTATTTATCCCTCACCTAAGATACTAATAGATGCTCAGGTAGATACTAATCTACCTTAGATGCACAGTTATCTATCTGGATATTCAAATATCTACCTGGAATAAGACGTTCCGTGGCCTTGTCATTCTCTTCTAAGGAGAGGGAGTTTGGGGACGCTGGAGTGGAAGGTAGAGCTGCATCTATCCCATCGGGTGTCGTTGCTTGCGTTACCTCGAACTTTGGTTTGTCCATATTGCTTCGGGGTGCGTATCACAAGACGACCACAGATAACGGCGAAGGCTGTCTGTGCTGAAACGTTTCTCTTTCTCCGCTTCGGTTCTTGGCGGTAATTCGAGGCTTTGCTAGAGCTAAAGAATGAGGGTAGCTACCTGCCACCAGCTATAAATGTCTATTGCGAACGGTGCCAGCTCCGAGTTGGCCGAACAAGAAGATGTGAAGACGGCGTGGCGATGCGAACACTCTCAGCAAGCATCCCCAGCCCAAGAAAACATGGCTGCTGACGTGACGTAAGTGAACGAGACCGCGTGCTGCTTCCTGATGCTTTTCTCGTCTCTAAAAGACATTTCTGGCAGAGGAAAGGTCACTGGCCTGTCCGCGCTGCAAGTACGACCTTTTTCCTATGCGCCGTGCACTTTGTGTCGCCTTCTAGATGCGCTGGTCAGCGTCGTGGGCACATGTCTGACATGGCCACCATTTTTCCTTTCGAGTCACTGACGGCTCCCTCTATCCGCAGCACGAGTTGCTGCTTGCCACTCGTTTGATTATCGATTTTCACCGCGCGCGCGTGTGTGTGTGCGTGTGTGTGTGTGTGTGTGTCACGTGACCTGCCAACGAATCGAGGAAACACCCTCTCGTGTTTTGTCGCTAATATTAACGCGAAGTCCGATTAGCGACACAGAAACCCTAGATGCCCCACGTGACCAGATACGATAGGAAAGTGTGTCGTGTGTCGTGATGGGAAGTCAAAAAAAGTCGTTTGCATGGAGGGGAAAAAATCCGACACTGTTACATAACAGGAAGCATAGCGCAAGATGCACGTACAGATCCCTCTTCCCTTAGCTGTTCTCTCTCTCTCTCTCTGTCTCTCTCTCTAAACTGAGAGAGACGTGATTTATGCATACTTTCATACAGAGATGCTCTCTGATAGGTCTAACACTAACACCTCTTCTCAAAGAAACCGATGAATGTGAGTTACGCTATCATGTGACACTTCTAAATTGGATTATAAGAGTTGATTAAAAAAGATCGTTTCCTCATGTGTAAAAAAAGGATGAATTAACAAATACTTTTCAATGAGCATGAAATCTAGTAATCTAAACCTTTTTTTTTTTTTGGTTCTGTGAACGATATACTGTATTTGTAACACGATTTTCAAGAATAAATACCATCGATTCATATACCTACAACATCAACTTATGAAGATCAATTGAAATTTTCTCAACAGCACCAGACCTCCTCTTGTTATCAGAAAACATTTGTCCTTTGTCGACTGAGTTAATAGAAAACGGCTCTTGGAACAAAATTAGTGCGAAGTGAAAGTTTGAATTAAAATATGATATATTCAATAATTGTTGCTGTTGCAGAAACTGCAGTGGATCCTCAAGACGCTGCTAATCAACTTCCATTTTTTCTTTGACGGAAATCTTTAAATTGGAAATAATTTTGGAGTAAAAGAATTACCTGTTACGATTTCTTCATCATCGTAGTACCCAAACAGTAATGTTGTAGTTTAGAAGTATCAAAGGAATTGTATACTTTAATGATGCCACCTGGATATATAAGAATTTTTTTTTAAATATTATTATTATGAATAACATGAAGAAACAATTTATCAATTTTGGGAAAAAAATAAACAAAGATTAGAAGAAAAAAACTGACTTTTTAAAAATGTTTTTCTATGCTAAAAAGCTCTTTTTTATTTTCGGATTATATTCTTTTAAATTCGTCTTTTTTATTCTAATTTTCTCTATAAATTATTTTGATTTTATTCAATCAAAATAATTTATAGAAATACATACTGCAGCGGATGTTCTGTTTTAATAAAAGCATGGTTATATTTTAGGTGTCTGAAAAGTAGGAAAAGGCTTTTTGCGCTTGCTATGGCTGTTATTTAAATACAAGTTATGACTGATTTTACTGCTTCAGTAAAATATTTCTCTCTCTCTCTCTCTCCATTCTTAGCCTCACCGATAGCTAAGCTTATGGTTACTGATGATTTTGAAGAAATCAGGGCGAAAGTACGGCAGACAACTTCACTGTCTCATGACATTAAATCCAAATTTGTATTTTTTTTTTTTCAAAATTCTCCGAATACTACGATACTTCCCCATCTGATTGCGAAATTAAAAATCTGAGTTTCAGGGAAAAGAGAAAAAAACACTTTCACTTGTCTTAATTTATTAGACCACCCTATGTATCTTTAAACATTATTAAATTATTTAAAATTTTACAATTTAATTTATATTAAAATAAAATTACATTTTATAGTTAAAATGTTATAAATAAAAATATAAACAGGCAGCGCTGTACGATGTTTTGAGCAACATGACTATCGTTGAATGTGCTCTCAAAAATTTCAGAACCTTCGCTTTAATTTTAAATGTAGATGACGTTCTAGCTTGTTTGGTTTCATTTCGATCAAAAATATATTCAATATTGCTAATATGCATGCAACATCACACACACACACACACACACACATCGAGGTCATTCTGTCAACGTGTAAAACAGAACAGCAAAATATGATTCGCCCTATTTTGTTCTTTTGTCTAAATCTACAGCTTTTTTTGTCTAACTTAAAACTTTGCACTGTTTTCAAGCTTTTCCATTATTTCCTCACTCTCACCCAGTAATGTTGAGTTAAATTTATCGCCAGGAGGAAGAATGGAAGACAGTATATTAAAATAAAAAACTATAAGACAGTACATTATAATAAAGTTTATGTTATTCTTTGAAAATAAAAATATTTATGGAGAAAATTACTCAAAAATAGTAGCAGTAGACGTATTGTGCGAAAGATAACAAATATATGATTATTTCTTTCGATTGCAAAGTTTTTTATTCTGCATAGCACATTCAGTTCATGCTTCCTCAGGAAAGAGAAATCATAAGTCACATGAATGATTTCGTGAAATTTTTACCAATGCAAAAACCTCACTTCCAAGAAAAGGTAAACCCAACATTTTTGAGTCTCTATCGATAAGAAATTGGCGTTAGTTAACATGTGAATATGTTCAAAATAAAGGATACTGTATAATTGCTGTTACCGAATGTTTTCATAGTCGTTATCTTGTAAAATAAGACCAACTAATGCAATTAAGTGCAAAGTAAAAAGGGAAAATGGAATTAAAACTGAAATGAATGGAGTTCTAATCTTTTACCTAAACAGCAATGACATGAAGCACATCGTTATGATATTTACAAATCGATCTGTTCCATATTAAGCTGAACAATGCCATGCATTTTGAATGGGTGGGAAGAGAGGACAGAAAATAATCTGCTATTTTTTTCATGCAGCAATAATTCGGGATAAATAATATGAATCTACTTTTTTGTCCAGATAGAGTTAATCATACTACAATATCCTTATTTTGTATATGATCATTATTTCGTATTAAAGCGCCAGATATACTAGCCTATAATCATGCTGTAATATCCCAATAAAATATTAAAATGAGGCTTCTATAGTTACCAATCAGAGAAATGATTTTTTTTGAACGAAGCTTCATGTAAACATCCCAAAGGAGTACATGTTTTCTTATCGCACAGGAGTTCTCTTATTATATATGAATCTTACTTATGTATTAGTTATTATTATGATTGATGGAAATGTTTTTCTCATGGTTGTAAAGCTAAAAGTCTTGCTATTTATAAACAAGTATTTTTGTCCGTCTCAGAAAGGGGAGTTGAGGGAGGAATGATTGCTTCTCTTGCACAGCTCGGTGTGTTTGCTACATTCATCAGAAATTCGACCTCGTCTCGAACACTTTGCGCTCCTCTATTTCACTGTGTAAACACAGCTCTCTAGGGGAAAGGCAAAATTTTTCTAAAAAAGAAACTAACTCATCCTGTTTTCGGGCCAACCAGATACAAAAAAGAAGGGGAACTTGCCAGGGAGGAACAAGGCAATAATGAGACGTGCTGGCAGATGTCCAAGTGTGCTTTTGCGAACACTTGTTGAAAGAAATGCCAGGAACGAGAAAAATACACACAACATAGTCGATCACTAGAGTTGTTTCCCATTCGTATGGCACTCTGTCTTGTGCTAATGACGCTGGATTTCCAGAATAAATTTTTAACGGAAAAATGGTTGGCCAGGTACCTTTCGTATATATCTGTTTGAACAGTGTGTTGTTGAGATAAGAGAACAACAAAATGTCGGATGATGATGTATTTCTGCATATTTAAAGAGCATAATTTTTGCATTTGGTTATATTTTAAACTTCCAGCAAAATTATGTCAATGGCTTGTAAACAAACGATTCTTGTTTTTTCCCCCATAAGCCCTTGTACTGCATTTCTATTTCGAAATATCCCACGTTAAGGTACTTCTACTACTACAACCCAAATTCAAAAGGTTATTTGTGAAGAGGGATGAATGTGGAGAGATTGTAATCATTACCGTACCCCACATGCGATGTTTTTCTCTTCTTTTTCTTCTTTTCATCCTTAGAACATTGCTGAAAGAGTCGATATGTGTAACACGCGTTCTAACATGCGGAGAATATATCTTTTCGACCCTTGTGTGCCACCGACGTCAATGAAAATGCATTATTCCCCCATGTAAAATGCATCCTTTGCTTGAAAGCGCACTCGACGATGAATCATTCATGTAGTAAATTATGGTCTGCACATTTCTGTCAGGCTCCACGTTTACAGCATCAAAGTGAAAGAGTCCTTTGGTGGCTTACCTGCTTCATCGTTCGTCCATGCACAAATGCGTAATGTACAGGGGTTGAGTTGCTAAATATACCGGTTGCAGTAGACCATGAATCGCCGTCTAGTTTCGCCACGGTCCACAGCTAGTCACTAATGCTCCAGTAAGTTACAGTACAAATCAAAATATCAAAAGTCAACGTTGTTAGGACTATTCGTTCAACGCTGTTGCATTTGCGCATAGAAAATACAAAACTCTTTTTTTAATTTTCTTATTCGTCTCTGGTTAATGATGTGCTGCTAGTGTTTCTTAGCTCTTTTCATCACTGTTCTCGCATTTTCTCTCTTTCTTCTTCAGTAAATGATTTAATGCATTTTTACAATTTATTATTAAATTTTATTCAATGCCAAAGCGCATTGAATTTCTTATTTCTTATATATTTCTTTTGAGATCATTCTTACTTATGTAAAATATCATAAAATGATATAAATATGTGAAATGTAGAGATATATAAGTAGTGGAAATATAAATAAATCTACTTCTTATCAACAACGGAAACCAAAGTTTCTATATCTGCTTTTTTGTGCAAAATATCAACTATCTACAGAGATTGACACATTTCCTTTTGAAGGCCAAGTGTACATTTGTAATAAAGAAGAAAGAATCTCGTGATTAGCATAATTAAGCACAGGCGACTATTAAGTACACTGGATTTGGCATAATTTAGTAGTACAATAATAAGTTCGCAACCTATTTTCATTCAGGCTCCAAAACTTCTGGAAAACATTCAGAATTCGATTTACAATTAGATTCTGTGCCAAAAATTGCGATATATCAGTGCAATGTATATATTAATACTAATCGTGGAATTTTTCCAACTTTATTTCAAGAATGGGTCGAAATTTTATTGGAAATGGTATTATATGATGACAATCACTGACCTGGTTGACTCGGTGGAGGATAATTACTCCTTCTAACTAATAAGTTGTTGATTTCAATCGAACCGCAAGCATTTATGGATATTTTTAAGTGAGAAATGATTTTCCTTGTCTGGTGTGACTTCTACATTGGATTTTGGAAACCTAACGTGGTTCGAAAAAAGTGCCATGTTTTTTTATACTGTCCAGATTTTCTAACCTTTATCCCACCCATGGCGTTTATGTATAATTTACAGCCTTTTGGAAGATGACTGAAATAGGCAACTGAACCATCTAATTGATATTTTCCAAAAATTAGTTTTAAAATAGATTGTGTAATAGCTTCATAATTATATGTTGGATTTATGTGTGTAATCGGTTTTCTTTGTACGTTGTTGGGTGACACGTCCACTCAAGAAGTGGATAGGATAATAGTTAGTCAGATATAGTGAGATGAATAACTCTGTGAATCTCACGCATTCCTTGTTAGATTCTAAATTTAATGGCCAAACAGATGGTGGCCCACAGTTCCAAATGACGAACTCAGAAACACTGCAGATAGATAGTTATTTTTCTTTAAATCTCCATGAAGAATAGTAAATAACATTGCCATAGGGAGGAATGTATGTGCTGATACAAATTTGCAAGAGTCTTATTTCTTTTATTCTGTTGTAATAGATAGACGGTATCCAACCTTGATAACTCGACATACGTTCAGTTTCTTGATACATAAATAGTGTTCGGTGATATCATACTGAGAGTAGTAAACTGCACGTATGCTTTTCTAAGAGGTGATGAGTTAGAGAGCTATCAGAGAAAATTTCTAGAGAGAGAGTTAAGATCAGCTAATTCTTAAACGTTCATGCCTTATTATGTTCACATCACAAGTTGAATTCCGTAATTAGACCAATGGCATCAGTGCAGAGGAATTCAAAGGTACATAAATACGTGCAATAGAAAAAATAAATAAAATAAAAAAAAGAACTTGAACACATTTACTATACTGATGTACTACAGTTTAAAACCGTTCACGAATGAGAATCACATAAAAAAGGGGCATTGTTACTGCTGATTCTGGGGATAGAGCACGTTTACGCACATCTTCCTCAGCCGTTTAATAACAGGGATAACTACATATCGGTATATAACTAGATCGGAGGTCTTTAAGTAAACTAAAATTACACTCGACTCCATGATACCTGTATTGTTAGGTGTTGATTACAAAGGAATATCGTCAAAGTGATTTATTAAACTTTCATGAAATTTATTAACATTACAACAGATTTTGAAATTTAGATATATGTACAGCTTCGGCTGTTGCCTTGGGCTCCGCAACCTATAAGACTGAGTCAGCTCGAGTTCAACACTCTTTATTTGTTTCCTAATAATATGTGGATTTTTGCTTGCTTTTGCGAATGAATAATTATAGTTTTGTAGAAGTCATTTTAAAATTTGCTGCTTAATGACAGATATGATATCAAGTAGTCAATTAGTTTCCGAAAGTTTTCTGATTATATTTTTGCAGATAAAGATACAACTGGATGAGCTATACGTGTCGTTAGTATATATACTCCCCTGCAAGTTTCTTTTTTTAATTTTATTTTAATTCATCCATTTATTATTCAAAATGCTTTGCAAAAGGACATTTTAAAACAACAAAAAGGTATATACTCACGAAGTAAGAGATAATGCCTTTATTTTTTTTTTGAAATATTCAGTAAATTTCCATCGTTTCACATGATTTCTTCAACGTGCAACTCAGAGTTGATAAGTACGTGCGTCATTTTGTAAGCAGGCTTGTAATTTAGCTTGTGCGCAATAAATTTTCCATTGCGTGAAAAAAAAAAAGTCATGTAGTTTTTTGAGTAAAATCGATTTCCGTTAAAATGTTTCCCTCTTCCCTTCCAAGTACTAGTCCTTGCCTTCACACAGGTTTAGAAGGTGATAAAGCATTTTTATCATTTTTATTTCCAAATAGCGTCGATAAAGAAGTAGGGACTCTACGCTAGTTCCAAGTAACAAAATCGTTATTCATAATCTGAGACCAATGCAATATATATATATATATATATATATATATAACCCTATTTGTTATATTTTAATTAGATTATCTGTAAAGATCATTAAGGAAAAAAAAACTACATAAAATATTGAATTGCTTGAATTGACATTTTACTTTCATTAACAAGTTCGAAGAATACTTGAATAAGTGATCCTTCAATTTCTGAAACGAATACTTAAACCTCAACAGCTGAAAGATGTCAAATCGAAGGTTTTGTAGGTTATTTTCAGTACGGTGTCCACCAAGGCGTTGTGGGTGTGTAAAAATTGCGGGTGTAATTTTTCAAGCTGATTTTTATTGCCCTTTCGTGTCGTATGCTTCCCTCTTCGCGTCACGGAGCTAAAGGGATCATTAATCACCTACGACACGACGGTTATCTGCGTGATATTCTATCTTCGATATTCCAGCGCCCATATAGAGCTCAGGTTGAGCGGAAGAAACATTGCGAATCAGCGAGCCATCCCACAGTCGTGTCACGGTGAGTGGCTTTCTAGATAGCTGTAACTGCATGGCTGTGGGCCTAAAGGGATTCAATGCCACTGCCCACATGCTGAAGAACACAGAAATCGAAAGACTTGAAAAGAACCACTTAAACTTTAGCAGCTGGGTGCGCTATAAGTGCTACAAAATTGCTTTCTAGTTTCATTTAATAATACGTTTCGGCAAGTTAATTTTTATTCCTGGGAGAGATCTCCAGAAGAGCGATCTGAGAAAAGATAATAAAAATAAGCGCTAAAAAAACTCTCCAAAAGGACACATTCGAGCATTGCACGGTTCTGATTTATGAGGTGCAAACGCCACGATCTATTTTATTGCTGTGTGGTCGCTCAAAGCAATTTTTGTAACATCCTAGTTCTCTTCCAGTTCTTATCTCTCATCTTTTCTGTAGTTCACTGGATAGCATGGATGCGCATGTGGTGACACCTGGTGGGAACATTTGAAAGTAGAACGGCGAGTTGATCCAGTAAGCAGGAAAGATATTTGTGCTTGCAATACTTGGAAATACTTCAGATTATTTTTACGTTCCACTTACTTTTTTTAGATCATGTCCCCAATTTTGCGTTCCTTTCACCCTGTGATTTTGCTGAAAAGTATCCGATCATTGCATATATCAGCAAAAAACATTCTGAGGTCAGTTGTTTTCAGTGGAATATCACACAAACTGATGGACTTTTGGGCAGTTGGGGTGAAATGGATCTCAGTGCTCCTATTTTAGAATATTATTTTAAATAAAATCACGCTCATCCCAAATAATGATTTTTTAAAAAAATCAGCTTACCTACCATCTTAATCAACAAAAAAAAGCAGAATATACAGGAGTCTCTTGTTTTTTTTTTTTTTGTAGGTGCAATACCGAAGGGGAAAAAAAAAAAAAAAACGGGCACACACACACATACAACAAATGCTCAGATAAGCGAGCTTGGCATGAAGAATTCCATATGAAATATTCAACATAATGATGGTTCATGGACAGTGAACGATAGTCAATATGCACGTTTCACGATGTTAGCTTTGTTTTAAAATATGAGATGGTTTTCCGGTCTTTTTAAATCGCTCAAACTACAAGAAAACAGCTGTTCAAGTAGTTGAAGTGTGCTGCAGTATATCATGAATTTTTTTTTTTCATAATTTCACAAAATTTTGTTGCGATTTCCCAAACATAATTTTTATATTCACAAATAATTAAGTGCTTTCGGAATTATACTTAGCATACTCACAAGGCAATAATCATATAATCAATAAGCATAATCACAATATATACACTCGTGTGTATATATGCAGTTGATCCTTGAAGAACACGGGTTTAAACTGCGAGGATCCACTTACGCGTTTTTTTTTTTTTTTTTTTGAATAAATATATTGGAAAAATTTTTGGAGATTTCCGATAATTTGAAAAAACTCGTAGACAAACTGCGCAGCCTAGAAATATCCAAGAAATTAATAAAAAGTTTGGTATGTCGTGAATGAATAAAATATGTATAGACACTAGTCTATTTTATCATTTACTACCATAAAATACACACAAATCTATTATAAAAAGTTAAAATTTATCAACACTTATACGACACAAACACTTACAGACCGTGCATGGCCATTCACAGTCGAGAGAAATGTAAACAGCCTTCAAGATGCAGTGTTAAAGCATATCCGCATAAAATTAACTATTATTAATTAGTTAATTTTTAAAATTAATTAATTGGCATAAAATAAAATTTTATAACGATTCTTTCATTAGTGTATACTCTAGGCTACTGCGAAGCAATTGTATCGATCGCACTAGTCGACCATAAAGTTATATTACTGCTTCGTTATCAATGCATGAATAGTTATACCTATAAATAAATAGAAATTTCTTTTTCACATTATCTTTTCATTTTTGATGTCTAGTGTTAGTTACGTATAACATCTACAGTGTTTTGTATCATATAAGACAATACTGATGTAGGTACTGACAGACATACAATTCATCTTGTAAACAGACGACGTAAACGTACGGTATCGATAAATACAGTACAGTACTGTAAATGTATTTTCACTTCCTTATGATTATTTTTAAGAACATTTTCTTTTCCCAGCTTACTTTATTGTAAAAATATAGTATATAATACATACATACCATACAAAACATGTGCTAATCGACTGTTTATGTTATCGGGTAGGCTTCCGGTCAACAGTAGGCTATTAGTTAAGTTTTCGGGAAGTCAAAAAGTTATACGCGAATTTTCGAACAACGCAGAGAGTCGGCGCCCCTAACCCCGCGTTGAAAAACACAAATTATACATCACAAGAGAACAACAGCTATAAATTAAGCTGCAAATGGATTGCTGATATTTCAAGTCATTTCGGATCTCGCAGTATTGTTGAGCAGGTTCACGATGATTTCGCGTACACTACTTCGGATGGTTGAAGAGTAATGGTCACAGCTGTTATTACTTAGGATAGTATAGTTAGATTAGGTTAGCTGAACCGGATTGAGAATAATTTTTGTCGATTCAATAATTCTTCTCTCAAGCTCATCAGAAAGTGAGGATTTTATTTTATTTTATTTTTTATTTTTTGAGAAGTTTTGGTAACTTGGGTGAAATGGAGCTGATATACGGAAGAAAGATATATAAAACCTTTTAGATTATTATTATCTTCAATATGAGTAGGTGGACTAAGCAGCTCTATTTCACCAAATATATATTTATAATATTTTATTTAATCCTTCTTGCACAGCGCGTAATAAGTGTGTGAACAAGCGATGTAGCCAAGCATATAGACAGTGTGTACTATCAGAACGGCGACTCCAGACATCTCGATTCTCCGGCTAACGCTAGGGGCACGAGAGACAAGGCTAGCAGCCTGTCTCAAGATTTAAAATTGTTTTGCTCAAGGAAGCAATGAATATTGCAACCAGACTAACAATACGAATCGACGAACCGGACAAGGAAATTGAAAATTAGGAAAATATATCATTTGAATAAGAAACGGAAAATCACCTGGAGAAGATGAGCTAGGTTCAGAACTATATAAATATGCAGGAACAGGATTCAAAGAAAGAATCCTATTATTTTTAAATAAAATCTATTCAACTGGTAACTCCCCAATAGAATGGCAAAAAACTAATTGTGATTCCTATCTTTAAAAAAGGGTAGTAGAGATGACCCTAAAAACTATAGAGATATAAGTATACTAAATTCCTGTTACAAAATATATAGCAGAATTTTAAATAGCAAACTAATGAAATATTCTGAAAACTTTATTTTAGAAGTACAGAATGGATTTAGAAAAGGACTATCATGTATAGACCCAGCCTTTTGCCTAAAATTAATAATAGAGAAAAGAAGAGAATACAATTTCATCATCATCATCAACAACCATGGGGCCAATGCCCGTAGGTGTCTGCTGCCATCTTGATATGATTCTTCCATTGCACTCTATTTTGTGCAAGATGACTAAGTTTGTGTATAGAGTTTCTGCACCATTTGACGATGTCATCGCCCCATTCTCTGTTCGGTCTTCCTCTTTTGTTCTTTCCTTCAATCATTCCAAACAGTAACGTTTTTAATTTTCTCTCATCATTCATTCTACATATATGGACAAATAGACGTTGTTTCCTTTTGATTATTTTCTGGATCAGGTTTTCTTTTGGTTGTATTCGTCTGTAGATTTCCTCATTGTTCACTTTCTGTATCCAGCTTATTCTCAAGATCTTTCTATAGCACTTGCTCTCAAATGCCAATATCCTCCTTTCAGATTCTCTCAGGAGTACCCAGGCCTCGCATCCATAGAGCATGCTGCTGAAGATGCAGGTTTCTACAATGCGCAGTTTAGTTTGCATCTTTATAGCTCGGCTCTTCCATATTTTGTCCATGGATTTTAAAATAGTTGTTGCTCTGGCTATTCTAATTTATATCTATTTTTTAGGGTCCAAGTCATGCGTCATGTGGCATCCAAGATATGCGAAGTGTTCCAGATTTTCCATTTGAAATCTCTATCGTAACTCTGTTCAGTAACTCCTGTTGTCCGAATATCATTGTTTTAGTTTTTTCAAAGTTGACATTTAGTCCATATCTTTTTCCTTCTGTGTATAGTGTTTGCAATGTCTGTTCCAGCCTTGCTGCGTCTTCTTCAATCAGGACGGTGTCATCTGCAAAGCAGAGGTAGTTTATTCTCATGCCATTTATTGAAATGCCTCCACCTTCTTCTTTGATCTTATCTAGTGTTCTTCCCAGATGTGTGATGAAGATGATTGATGATATTGGGTCCCCTTGTCTTGCGCCTTGACTAGTGACAAACCAATCTCTAGTCTCACCTGCTATTCTGATTTTTGCTTGTGCTTAGCTGTTTATATCTTTCAACAGGCGGATCAATTTATTGTGCACACCATAGGATTCCAAGACAGCCCATGCTATATTTTGTTCAATATTATGAAATGCTTTTTGGAAGTCCACGAACAATATATCTTTTTGTTCTTTCTTCAAGCTTTCTCTGCTATTAGTCTTAGTGCGAGTATTTGTTGCACTGCACTTCGATCTTGTCGAAATCCGGCTTGCTGATCCGGAAGATGTGCCTCCATATGCCCCTTCAGGCGTTCTGTTAGTATTTACGTTAAGGGATATTACATCCCATATCGTTTCTTAGCCGAATAAGAAACTCAAAGAGTTTAATGCCGAATATAGAAATTATATAAAGTTCGGCGATTCCAAGCGTAAGCAAATACCTGGATCTATATTCGGCATGAAACTCTTTGAGTTTCTTATTCGGCTAAGAAACAATATGAGATGTAATATTCCTTAACTTAAATAAGTTCATATCGCCGAATTGAAGCCTTTGGCTCTTCATATAATCAGTTCTGTTAGTATTTTCATCAGCACTTTGCCAAGATATGACTCATTAATGCAATAGTTCTGTAATTGTTGCATTCTAAAGCACTGCCTTTTTTATGAAGACCAACCAAGACCGATTTTTTCCACTCTTCGGGGGCATACCCTGATCTCCATATTTCATTACATAGCTTACATATTTCTTTTACAACTGATTCTCCCCCATATTTTAGCATCTCGCCTATTATTCTGTCATTTCCAGGACTCTTGTTGTTCTTGAGATGTTTTATAGCCTTATTCACCTCCTCTTCCAAGATGTCATTTTCAAAGATCTCTGCTGGTGGAGAGATTGCTTTTAGTTCTTTGATTACTTCTGTTGCAGCAACATTTAGTTGATTTTTATATAGTTCGCTGCAATATCTTGTCCATCTGTGTATGATTTCTGTCTTGTCCATCAATACTTTACTATTTTCATCTTTGACTGCTACTGATCTTGTTTGCCACTTCCTATTGACATTTTTTATAAGTTTGTAGACCTCTCTAGTTTTGTGTTCTCCATAGTATTATTCAATATCTTTGCACTGGTCCTCCAATCATTTGGCTTTATCAGATCTTGCTGCTTTCCGTACTTCATTGCATTTTTGACAGTATAACTCATCTGCTGCCTCTGAATTATCTCTTTTAAGTTTCAGTTCTCTTTTCTCTTGTACCAATTTTAGGGTTTCCTGAGTTATACATTTCTTGATGATCTTTTCTCTTTCAGGAATTACTTCCTCCACTACTTTTTTTAGCATTGTAGTCAGTCGTTCTGCTCTTGTATTTATACTTTGTTTTTCACTTGGGATTTTAAGCTTAGTTTCCAATATGCTCTAATATGCTGTTCTTAGCCTGTCTTCATTTAGTTTTGAGATGTCTCTAGCTTTTTGAAACTTTTCTTTGTACTTTTGTTTCAGTTTTAGTCTTTTATTCGCAATAACTAAGCTATGGTCCGAATCAATATCAGCTCCTTGAAATGATCTTCACTGTTGAACTGAGGTTCTCCATTTCTGGTCTATTAACACATATTGCATTTATTGACTTTGAAAAGCATTTGACAAAGTTAAAAGAAATATATTAATTAACATATTAAAAGAAAAACAAATACCAAATAATATCCTAAAAGCTATCATACGTATATATGAAAATAATCAAATACAAATAAGATTAAATCATGAGCTATCATATACGAGAGAGATAATCCAAGGGGGTCCGACAGGGATGTCCCCTCTCAGCAACTCTTTTTAATATTTACCTAAATAAAACAATAATAAAATGGAATAAAAATTTCAATCAAGGTATTAAACTTTCTCCTACTGTGAACTCTGAACTTAAACATTCTCCTTTTTGCCGACGACCAAATAATAATTACAAATTCTGAAGACAACTTACAGAAACCTATTTTAGATCTAAATAAGCTAGCTAAAGATTATGGTATGATAATATCAACAGAAAAATCAACAATTATGGCCTTTAAAGGACAAGATCCAGCAAGAACTAAAATAATAATAGATACCCACTATCTTAACTACCTAGGATGTATGATCATATATGAAAATGAAAAAGATGTAAACCTAAAAATCGCAAAATATTTTAAAATAACAGGTGTGATTAACTCTATATTTAAACCAAACCTATTTCAAAAACAAACCAGACTAAAAGTATACAATACATTAGCCCTACCGGTCTTAATGTATGGAAGCGAAATCTGGACAATAAAACAAAAAAGACAAACAAAGATTAACAACAGTAGAAATGAAGTTTATGAGAAAAACTGCAAAGTATACCCTATTTGATCACAAAAAAAGCGAAGAAATTATGAATGAATTAAACCAAGAACAACCAGTAATAGAAAAATTAAAAAATATAAACATAAATGGATGGAACACGTTCAAAAAATGAAAACAGAAAGATTACCAAAACAAGCCTTAAAGTACAAGCCATTAGGAAAAAGAAAACCAGGACATCCTCTTAAACGATTCAACGATGACTTCTAAGGCCGGAACAGGCTATGCTACGCCTAAATCCTTGATATGTATGAGGATGATGATGATGATGATGATGATGATGATGATGATGATGATGATGAAAAAGAAGATGAAGTAATTAAAGAAATTGATGAAAGAAATGTTAAAATAATAACATTACCTAAAACTAAGAAGAAATGAAAAGAATGCATAAAACACAAAACTGTGCTTTGTGTTTGACCTATTCGGACTTCAGAATCAACTGGAAAGTCTCTTCAAAAGACGAGATGTTGTTCTTACCGATGGTTTATAATGAAAAACTTCTTTGTGCAGAATTTTCCATTCGCATTCGTTTTTTTTTATGTTCTTCAGTACTGGTTCAAGGTTTAATTCTTTCATTATTTATTCTTTTCTTTTATGGGCAAGCAAGGGCATCTTTTGTTGTTTTCCTCATAAATGTTATTTCTACTGCAATCTTTGCTTATCTTTTTATTTCCTAATATCACTTCTATTCTGTCTATTTTTGCTTCAGGTTAGGTTTAAGCACAGAATTTATCGCACCTAAAAGACTTAACACGTTTATAAATCTCGTTATTTATTACTACCTTTACTTCTCATTATATCTTGACCTTTAAAGGTCAAGATCCAATGAGAAGTTATCTAATGAGAAGTTGAAATTATCATTTAGAATTCTTTGGCTATTTATTTTAGATTGAGAATAGCTTTATGAAGATTACCTTCAGTACTACCATCTGCTCATCAGCAAAAAGAAGTACGTTTAAATTCACGTTAGAGGACTGTTTAATACCTTGATGGTTCTGCTATTCTGTTTTATTATTATTTAATTTAAATAAATATTAAATAGTATTGTCAATAGGGACCATGTCAAACTGCGTGGTTTATTTCTCTCTTTCTATTATTAATTTTAGAGAGAAAGCTGGATCGATACATGGACATCTTTTTCTAGAACCATTCTGTGCCTCCAGAAGAAAGCATTCAGCATATTTTGTAAGTTTTTATTTAATATTCAGCAATATACTTTGTAACTGGAATTCAGAATGCATATCCTTCTATAATTTTCAGATTTCTATTGAATAAAAATAAACGTTATTTGAAAATAGTAAGATATCTTCCTAAATCTCATTCCTTCATATTTATATAATTCTGAGCTTAAGTTATCTTTTACGGTGATTTTTAATTTTTTTGTTTCTTTTAAATTAATTTTTAATCCTTCTGTTGTTGTACCTCCACCATTTTTGTTATCTGCTTGCCACTTTTTTGTTTTTTATTTTTATAATTATTAGCGGGCCATGTTTGAATAAATGACATTACGTTGTTTTGAGTTCACGACTTATATTTACTTTTTTCCTCGTGTCCGAACTGAGATGCTTAAAAATTTTATATGTATTTGGTATCATTTTGCACCTACCATATTCTGAGTTATAGATAAATCTGTTACACACGATGTCCTCTACTGCTTTTTATTTTTTTAATTTTTATTTTTTATTTTTAATAATATTTTGAACTCTCCTAGATTTACATTCGCTTCTGTGTTTAGTGATGTTTTTATATTATACTATTCTGTTTCTACTTCATCGCGTTTTTCTGTTTTTTGTAAACATTGGTTAAGTTTTGATGACATGATCAATACAAGTTAATTATGAACGAATGGGATGTAACTACATATAAAAAATCATTCCTATGCGATCAAAGATGAAAAGGTTTATAATAAATTTCATGAGATGAATAGGGGAAACTAGAAACAGAAATATGCATTGTCCAAAAATTATGATAAACTCTAATTATAATAAACCAGCAGTTGAATCCAAATAGCTAAAAAATTAAATTCACGAATTGGAAACCAGATAATATCAGGAATGGGTGAAAGATTTAACGAATTAACTAAACAAATAAAAGAAATTAAATTATTACAGTTCTGTATAGACAATTGATTGAGAATCACATATTAGGGAAATCATAAAATAACCCATAGAAATACTTTAGGAAACGTATCCATATTATAATGTGTAATAACAAATAAAAACATGACTTGAAATTTTAAGCATCAGTAGGAATTAACCATACAATTTAAAAATTTCAAAAACAAACCTACAGATTACTAGGAAAAAGAAAAACGTCAAAGGTTGAACTAATACAGAAAGAACCTATTAAAATGCACGAACAAAGAATAAAAGAACAGTTTAATGAAAACATAGAACTAAATCAAAGCTGGGAAATGTTTAAAAATAATGAGCGGCATATGAAGCTTTGATAGATAGATAGAGAGAGCGAGAGAGGGTGGGGGGAGTTGAAAATAAATGGAAGAGATGGATTACTCAATGGAAGTGAAGCTATTAGCACAAAAGAAAAAAGATGCCTTTCTAGCATATTTGTAAGATAAAACCAGTAAAGTATGACAGATATAAAAGCTTAAGAAATGAAACTAATAAAAATCTTGGAAATAAAAAGAGAATACTAGAATAACTATTTAAAACAGCTGGAACGTGACTTTTTTCGGAACGCAGAAGCAAATAGGGAGTTTAGTGAGAAATCAAAGAACTGAATTAAAAAAGGAAGAATTCTAATAAATTGCATGAGGATAAAACAAAAATAACTTTACCTGAAAACTTTAACATAGGATAAAAATTTAGAAATGACTTCACAGCAAATAGAAACATTTAAAGAAAATTTAGAAAACCAGCTGGAATAGACAAAATGCAGTTAAAATATAAGAAAAATAAATATTATTTCAGTTAAACCAATATTTCCCAACGTGAGGCTTATGCCCCACAGGGGGGCAATTTGAATATTTTGGGGGAATTAGAAAATGATGTTGCATTCGTCATCTCATCACTGATATAACCAAAAAATCACCATTGTCGGCGATAAATTGTCGATATTGCAATCCTAACTTTCCTAGAAAAAAAGCTGATATCACTAGTACAGCAGTCAACATAAATACAGTATCAAGAAGAACTCTCAGAAAAGCAAAATGATGAGTCTGTTAGAACTTTTTTCAACATAAAAGGAACAATGGCATGGCTTTCTGACGAGACAAAAACGAAATACCGAAATTCAACTAGTTTTGCACAAAAAAAATATTGTAGCCCTTCCCGTAGTCATATTTAGTTGAATGTGACTTTAGTGCTGTAAATGACTTGCTACTGAAAAAAAGAAATTATCTGGATATCACAAACCATGGGGATTTGAGATTGAAAATGACTAAATTAGTACCTCAAATAAAAACTCTTTGCAGCAGACATGAAATTCAAGGATCGCATTAACTTGGATTTTATTTTCCTGAGTTCAGTTCTATTTATGTTTTATAATATACAAAGTGTAATATAAAATGTATATTCATTGAAGAAAGTCAAATTAAAAACGGTTTTACCTAGGGTCCTTTTTTATTTAAAGTACATATTTATATTATACTTTTTTTAGTTGGCTGACTATTATGCTAGAGGAGGGGGCATCAAAATCTTTGAGGCGTTGAGGTGGGGCATGATGTTTCCCAAATAAACGTTGGGAAACACTGAGTTAAACTATTAAACAATGCTATATCTAAGATATCAGATAAATGGAGGAAAATTATTACAGTGCAAATTTTGTTTGAAAAATGAGATAAAACAGATCCAAATAATTATAAAGGATTATATACACATTTTGGCACTATATCTTTTTATTATTACTATTATCCTTGATTATGTATTCAGATTCACGGGAAATGGGTACGAAATAAGTCTCGAAGATTCAAAACCTACACAAGCAATCGCTATTTTGCAGATGATGTTGTACTGATTGACTCTAACATTCAGACTACCCAAAACCACTTAGAAAGTTTATGTAAAAATGCGTCAATAGCAGTAACACTTAAGTCCTAAAGAACATTTTATTTCATAAAAGTCTGTAAATCTAGTCTTATCACTACAAACACGCATCAAAATTCGTCTGTACAAATCCACTAGTCAAGCCATATTTACATATAGTGCCCAGACATGGAACGTCAGCGCTCAGTCATAGCTTTGGGATAACATACCTTCGAACAATACTAGGATATACATGGCAAGATCACATTTCTTAAAAAAATACTTTGGCAAGATCACATTTCTTGAACAAGTACTGAAAAAGGGTCATCAAATTAAAAAAAAAAAAGCCAACTGAGATGGTTGGAACACCAACTTATTTTTCATAAGTGAACTCTCGGTAGGTGCGTAAAGGATTAGCCTATCATCAACTATCTTGGAAATCTGTACAAAACTTATTCAGGAATTTATAAAGAAATCTCTGGTATTAAATGAAGAAAACAAGTTTTTTTCAGATTTGGAAGTTCTTGCACACTCGTAATATTTGCATTGAAATAACTAATAGAAAAATCAGCGGAATATAACACACAACATTCCAGTTATAAATGTAATAAACATAATATAATACTGAAAATAAAAAAATAATATAGTAATAATATAGTAAAAATATATAAAGCATACAATTGTAGCAAAATATAGTAAATCTAAGCTGCTATTGCAAATGTTTTAGTAATCGTAGAATGCGCACGCACGCACACACAATAGATTTGCAAAAAGTATAACATAATATGAAAATTTCAATAGAAAAAAAAAGCGAAATACTCGAAGAGAAAATAAACAGGAAAAAAATGGATCAAATTGTTGTTGTTGTCGAGTCCGTTCTAAATATGACTGTGGATCTGTAGAACTGCTTTGGCAATCTGTTGAATTTTGGTGGAGTAGAGCTTTTCTCTAAGGTTATTGTCAATTTTCTGTAGAGCAGCAGCAATTTCTGGACAAGAATAGATATAGGCAGGTGTTAGTTCAACTCCTGGACAGTTTTTGTATGTTTCTAGTACCACGGCTGAATTTTCATGCCTTTAAAATGTTCCGTTCTTAGTCGGATTTTGATTGCGGTAATTTCTCTATTTTAATTAATTTCACTGATTTCATTCTTCTTCTTGATAGTTTGTTTTACCAATCTTATTTTGGCGACAGAGTTAGCATACTGGGTGTAATTTTTGAGGTAAGTATCTTGCTTCTTTGTCTAGTTTTATATCTGCTCTTTCATTGCCTTCAATATTTGCATGGGCTGGTATCCATTGCAGTGTGCAGTTCTTATTTTTCAAATTTAAGGTTGTTAGTAGTTCATGAATTTCCTATGTGAGTTTTGTTTTTCCGTTTTTAATGCCTCAAGTGCAGATTTTTAATAGCTATAGATGGCTATTCCTGCTATAATGTTCATTACTAGATTTAAGAGATAGAATTTGAGAGCTGTTTGTATCTCTGTTAATTCACAAGTGAAGTTTGAAGCTGTTTTGTTAGCTGTGGTTTTGATTTGCATTTCTTCGCCTCCAGGTAGAGTTAGAAAACTCCTGAACCTCCTTGGTTGAGTGCTTCATCAGATGATCCATCAGTGTAAGCAACGACATGGTTTGAATTATTTAAGTGATGTATAGTGTCAAGTCCTTTTCTTTTATTTTCTTGCTGTGAATCCGTTTTTGAATAAGGTTCGAGGAGATTTAAGCTTATCATTGTGTGTTTTGGTAAAATAGTGGAAAAGAATGGCTCTTTGCTTATTTCAAAGGATGGGTGCTCTAAGTCGATCTGTTTTCTAATTTCTTGATCACATTGTAACGTAGATGATCTCTTTACTCCGGATTTTCTTGTCCAGGCATCGAAAGTCCTGAGTGAGATGTGATCCTATTGGTGGCTCCTGATTCTATTAGTGAATTTAACTGTGAAGAGTTTTCTTCTATCTTCTAGTATGTGAAGCCCACACTCTTGTTGAGCATTTAAATTATTTGTGGATGAGACTGCACCTATGAACATTTTTGCTACTCTTGATTGTACTCTGTCAAGTTTTTTCTTTTGAGCTAGTAGAAGCTGGAGCCAAGATTACTGAGGCATATTTCATAGTGGGTCATATGAGTGCAGTATAGTATATGTAGTTTTGAGTGTCTTGGGTTTTGCACCATACTTTATTCCACAAAAGTTTTTGCTATTTTCCCATGTTTTAAATCATACGTCCAAAGATGAGATCAATTCTGGGTGATTTGTCAGGATAAATTTGGCTAATTGCTGTTTCTAATTCTGCCATTGTGAGGTCCTGAGTAAAGATGTGTTCATAAAGGATAGGTTTTGGATTGTATTAGCAGATCTTTTGCAATTTTCCTGCACTTTTTCTCTCGTTTGTTGTATTGCAGCTTGCTTGCATTAGAGTAATGTTTGGCAAGTAAATTTGTCATCTGTTTGTTTGTTGCTGCTGTATTGGTTCCTGGGGAGATTTTGTTTGAAGAGTGATTAGTATGTTCGGAAGTGTTGCGTTGTTTAATAATCTGATGATGTTCCAGTGTTGTGAGTCTTTTCTTGGATCTAGTCTATTGCAAAATTCTTCCCACTTTTTTGTTTGCAGTTAGACGTTTCATCTTCTATGTTTTGAGTTAATTCTATTAACTTCTTTCTGTTGTCTTCTGTATTATTTTGTTTTATCTGTTCGTTGATAATATCTATTTTAGTGATTATAGCACTTACATTGTGATCTTTCCAAAATGGAACCCAATTATTTTTCCTGAGACCTCTGAGTATTGAATTTTTTACAGCTTTCTGTATGTTGATAGTTAGTTCTAGTAGTTGCTGATTAAGTTCTTTACTAGTGGGTGTGCCAGTGCAATATGTTTCTAATAGTTATGCGTGTTTAGGCCAATTTGCTTTTTTGAAGCTCCAAAAAGTTCCCTGAAGAGCGTCTGCTCTGAATGGATCGAGTGAAGAATTTTAACCACTTAGAAATGCAAATGAACTCAGAAGGAAGAACAAAAAAATGAAAAAAATATGGAGGCGTTTATGGATATCAAGTTTCGATGTCTAAGCAGAACAACAAGGAAAATAAAAATCTAAATATTGTAAATAAAACAAGTACGGGTAAAAGTATTATAAGACTAGTTTTAATTTATTCATTCATTTCAAAGAAATACTGAAACAGAACAGAAGATAAAACATTTAAACATTAATCCTGAAATAACAGTTTTCTCTTAGAAAAATTGTGGGAAAAACAAAATTTCACAAGATGAAAAATAATGAAGAAATATAGAAAATACATGCCTTAAAACCATTTGGACAGCAAATTGAATAAAGGAATGACAGAAATGTAAACCAAACAGAAGAAGGCCATTGAAGCGATGGGAGGAGGAGGGATTGTAATGAACATTATTGCAACAGGTCAAAGACATAAGATGGGAGAAAGTGAATGTTTTTAATTTTTTTTTTGCTTTTGTATTTTTATTTATATTTTATACCCTAAAATCCTGCACTTCCATGCATATTTCATGAATATGAAATAAAAAAAATGAAATAAGTCCTTTAGGCATTTTTTTAAGAAAGGTTTGGGCTCGCTATCAGGACTTTCACCTGATAGCGAGCCCAAACTTTATTAATGAATCCAGGTATTTCAGGGGAGAGAAAGAGCTGCAGACAGCTCCCACCATCATCCCCCCCCCAAAAAAGTTTAACTAAATTTAAGTGTGAATGTATGAAGCTGTATCCTGTATTTCTTGTGTTTGCGGTACTGTCTTTTTCTATCTGTCTGTCTTTAAGAAAATGTATTTTTTTCGCAGTTTTAACTTTAAGTAAGAATGGATTTGAAGAACAAATATTTGTTGACTCGCCAAAAAAACGTCTTTTTTCTTTCTTTAACGAACACAAATATCCTACTGCAGTATTTCCTTCTAGAATAAAATAGATAGAGGAATAAGCTAGAATAAAAATAGATAGAGGCTATTTAACAATAATTGGTTTATATGCCCCAGAAGAAGGAAGAGAACAGGATAATATTGATTTTTATAATCAGCTACAAAACATATATAATAAAATAAATAAAAATGATTACATAATTTTAGCAGGAGACTTAAATGGAAGAACTGGAAACACGAAAATTAATAATAATATAGGAATACATGGAGAACACACTCTAAACAGAAATGGTAAAAAATTGATCGACTTTGTAGTTTATAATAACCTAAAAATAATGAATTCCTTCTATAAACATAAAGACATACATAAATATACTTGGACAGCAAGAGGATGGAAATCAATATTAGATTACTTCATATTAAATGAAAAGACATCAAAATTTTCACTAGATGTTAGAGTTCACAGAGGATATGAAATAAGCAGTGACCACTTCCTTGTTAAAATAAAATTAAGATTACCACCTAAATGGCTACAAGTAACAAGAACAGAAAGATAAATTGAAACATTTGTTTATAAAACTAGACTATTGAATGACACAAATGTACAATGGCTATATGAACAAAGAATTAACCAGTATCTAGATAAAATAAAACAAAATGAAGAAATAGAAATAGAATGGCTTAATATAAAAACGATACTAAATGCAGCAGCAAATGAAAGCTTAGGAAAGACCAAAAAATTCAATAAAAGAAAAAAACGAAAGATCTGGGATGATACAATCAAAGAAATAATCAAAAAGAAAAAAGAAGCCTATCACAAATGGTTAAGCAGTAAAAGATTAGAAGATGAAATAGAATATAAAAGAATAAGAGCCATAGCTAAAAGAGAAGTCAGAAAAAGACATAGAGAATCATGGAATAAATTTGTTTCTAATTTAGAACATGATTTATATAAAATAAGACCCAATGTATATAAGATTTTGAAACACCTAAATGCAGATACCAAAGAAAACATAAAATTAAACACTGAATTGAAATTAGAAGAATTTCTAAATTACTACACAGAACTGTGGACAGACAAATATTTTAAAAAAGACAACTGGCAAACAATTAACGAAAATGAAAAGAAATTAACTGAAGAAGAATTTGAAATCAGCCTGAAAGAAACAAGAAACGGAAATTCACCTGGAGAAGATAAGCTAGGTTCAGAACTATATAAATACGGAGGAACAAGATTCAAAGGAAGACTCTTATTTTTTTTAAATAAAATTTACTCAACTGGTATCCCCCCAATAGAATGGAAAAAAAGCAATTGTGATTCCTATCTTTAAGAAAGGTAATAGAGATGACCCTAAAAACTATAGAGGTATCAGTATACTAAATTCATGTTACAAAATATACAGCAGAATCTTAAATAACAAACTAATGAAATATTCCGAAAACTTTATTCTAGAGGTACAAAATGGATTTAGAAAAGGACGATCATGTATAGGCCCAGCCTTCTGCCTAAAATTAATAATAGAGAAAAGAAGAGAATATAATTTAGAAACACATATTGCATTTATTGACTTTGAAAAAGCATTTGACAAAGTTAAAAGAAACATATTATTTAACATATTAAAAGAAAGACAAATACCGAATAATATCCTAAAAGCTGTCACAAGTATATATGAAAATAATCAAATACAAATAAGATTAAATCATGAGCTATCATATACAAGAGAGATAAACCAAGGGGTCCGACAGGGATGTCCCCTCTCAGCAACTCTTTTTAATATCTACTTAAATGAAATAATAATAAAATGGAGTAAAAATTTACATCAAGGAATTAAACTTTCACTTACAGTTAACTTAAACACTCTCCTCTTTGCAGCCGACCAAATAATATTTACAAATTCTGAAGATAACTTACAGAAAGCTATTTTAAATCTAAATGAGATATCCAAAGATTATGGTATGATAATATCAACGGAAAAATCAAAAACTATTACCTTTATAGGACAAGATCCAGCGAGAACTAAAATAGTATTAGATAACAAGATCTTAGAACAGGTGAATTCATTTAACTACCTAGGATGTATGATCACTTATGAAAATGAAAAAGATGTAAACATAAAAATTGCAAAATATTTAAAAATAACAGGAGTAATTAACTCTATATTTAAACCAAACCTATTTCAAAAACAAACCAGGCTAAAAGTATACAATACATTAGCCCTACCGGTCTTAATGTATGGAAGCGAAATCTGGACAATAAAACAAAAGGCAAACAAAGATTAACAACAGCAGAAATGAAGTTTATGAGAAAAACTGCAAAGTATACCCTATTTGATCACAAAAGAAACGAAGATATTATGAAAGAATTAAACCAAGAACCAGTAATTGAAAAAATTAAAAAATATAAACATAAATGGATGGAACACGTTCAAAGAATGAAAACAGAAAGATTACCAAAACAAGCCTTAAAGTACAAGCCATTAGGAAAAAGAAAACCAGGACGTCCTCTTAAACGATTCAACGATGACTTCTAAGGCCGGAACAGGCCATACTAGGCCTAAATCCTTGATACGTATGATGATGATGATGATGATGATGATGATGAGTATTTCCTTCTACTGGGAAGTGAGTTTTAAACAGAAATTCCAACTGTAAGATAAATTTACATACTGAATTCTTTAAATTCACTTCCGGTGGCCTTCGTCTTTTGTTGTGTATGTTCTTCAATGTCAAGGAACAGAAAAGTATGCTTTTCTGATACTGATTGCAGGAATGGATTCAGAAGAAAAATGGACTGAGAGATAGAAAAATAAACAGACTGAGAGAGAGATGTGTGAGTTCATCTGAAAGTCTTGGTCTGAAATATATTTCTGTTGACATGTTTGAACAGCAACAACTTGCTTGCAAAAGGGCACATCCAGAGAGAATATATGATAGCAGAAATTCATAAAGGAAACTCATAAATGTCAGAGTGTGTTCTTGAATAAATCTAGACCGCTCTATCGGAATCTTCAAGTCCAGTGCATTCCCGAAATGAGAACTGAAAGTTTGTAGATTTTGGCATTTTAAAAGGTAGGTATTGAAAAATTCAATGATGAATTTATTTGACCTTGGAGAACCCGTCTGATCTTAGATGTGGGTAAATATTGTAACGTTTTAATAGTTGCGACACATTCCCTTCTCAACTTAGCTTTTAAAGTTTTTTTTCTGACTATTATTCAATGCATTGCATTTAATCTTCTTAGCATCGATTTTTATATCATGCAGAGTAGCCATGGAAACAGGTGTTTGGTGCGTGCTGCTTAGAATTTCAAATTGTTTCCAACCCAAGAGAACATATGGTAGGGATGCTATTAGCATTAAAACAAATTCTGAGGGAAAAAAGTAATCGTGTTGTAGTTGTCCAAACTGAAATACCTGAGCATCATCAGCGAGTTCTGTAGCCTTTTCTTCATCATTTCGAAAGTTTACCTAAGAAAGAATGCTCTTTAAGCGAACGCTGTTTGCTTATTTCGGAAGATGCGCGTGATAATTGGACAACTAACTCCCGGTGGTAGTAAGCTGCTGCACCTATTCTTAGATTGCAAAATATTAACAAGACAGGCTGTACACTACTGGTATTGAACAATAGCTCTTTTTAAGTATGACTAAATAACTAAATTAGCACACTATCATTTGTGAAGCATTTAACTTGGTATTTGAAATAAAAATAAAGGAAGAAATTAACAAATAAATATAAAAATTTCTTGAAAACGTAACATTGTAGTATAAATTATATATATATATATATATATATATATATATATATACAGGGTGTTCGGGATAAATTTGACATATTTATAATTAATTATATTTTTCCGTAAGTTACATGTATTAACACACACTTCTCTTCATTTAAAAGTTTGGACCCTTCTTCATTCATATACAAGATGTCAGAAAGGATGGATAGCTGGAACCCACCTGAATCATGGAAGAGAATAACTTGTATCATGATGATTCGTGCCAGCCATCAAAATAAGGATATTACGACTGCTGCCCAATGCTCCCTGAATACAGTAAAAACAATCAGGCATGAACTAGAGACTTGCAATGGTGACTACGAGGATGTAGCAAGAAGAAAGATCCCTAGCAGACGATCTGATTGCGTTCGTACAGCAGAATTCCTCGCAAATCTGCAGGAACAGGTGTTGAAGAACCCTGGCATTGGAATTCGGGCTTTGTTCGTGGAGTTGCTAACTGTAGTCAAGCCCTGGATAACAAGGGTAGCCAATGGTAGGCCGTATGTATGGCAGCAGGATTCGGCCCCTTGCCACACCTCTGGGAAAAGTCAAAAATGGTTGTCTGAAAATTTCTACGACTTCACCAGTCCAAATGTTTGGCCTCCAAACTCCCCAGACCTTAACCCCATGGATTATTTTGTATGGGGCGCAGTTGAAAAAGACACCAATCGCACTTCCAGTAATACAAAAGCCCAGTTAATGGATAAAATTAAAACAGTTTTTGCGGCCCTTCCAGGGAGACTGTAGCATCAGCTTGTTCGAGGTTCCGAAGCAGAATTGAAGCTGTGATCGATGCTAATGGTGGTTATTTTGAGTAAATCTTGTTGATAGTATTGTAATTAACTCTGCCTGTATGTTTTTTTGTCAATTCATTAAATTTAATAGATACAAAGAAGATTTTCTTTTTCCTTACGAAACTGTCAAATTTATCCCGAACACCCTGTATATATATATATATATATATATATATATATATATATATATATATATATATATATATATATATATATATATATATATATATATATATATATATATATATATATTGCCTTAAAGAAATTTTGCCTTGTTTTATTATTAAATTGCATTCTATCTAATAATATAGCTATTAATATGCATTAGTTCGAAATCAGGTTGATGAGATTTTCGCTTCACAGTCCACTTTGATTGAACTTTCTCAGCTCCTTTTGTCTTTTTAGTTTACACAAAACATTTCATATTTTCGCCTATACAAACACATACCCGAATAATAACCGCTATTCTCTAACGAACAACAGTTATTATCCTGGTCTACAAACTTATTTTCAAGCCTGCCTAAAACCCTACAGTTCCATGATCATAAACACTGCTATGCTTCAGCACATTTCCGTTCCAAGCATTTTGTGAGTTGTGGTTCAAAGTAAGTTACGAGTGGCTGACTGACAGTAATTTGATGAGAAAATGGCTTACCTGAGGCAAACTTCGTGTTCTTCTGAGTCTTTTTCTTTGGGAAAGGCAATCAGTCCTATTTTCCTGACAGGGTATTCGAAAAAAGCCGGTTATCTAACATAACTCCGAGCGTTCAGTTTGCAATTGTCATCTCAGATGCCATCAATGATAAGCATAATTTAAAGGGGTGACATCGTGCTGGATTTCTTCGGTGCACATCTTTTACGAACGTCTCTGTTCGCAGTCAACTTTCGGAGACATACTCGCTTCGAGTACAGTTCAAGTGAAATGTTTATTAAGGATACAGTCTGCTCTGAGGATGTATTTCCTGTGAGGAGCACATCTTCAGAGTATTATTTAACTTCTATGAAATCTTGGCTGGAATGGAAAGTCTTAATATAGCTACTTCCCCACACAAAATATCAGATTAGCAAAATATCTGCAAACCAAATTGCAAACGGATTACACACAGATCATAAAAAAGAAGTGATTAGAAAAAAATTCATGGAATGATTTGGCCTTTGAATTGAAAACGGATATTGCGATCAAACACATAAATGACAATGATTCGAGTCGAAGTTTCTGAAACAGAAAACTATGCAGACACTGGAATGAAAATAAATAATTTACTGCAATTATTTACAAGCCGACTTTTCGCTAACTGAAGCTGGCATTTTCAGAGGCAATTTAACAACACACACTCAGCGAAGAACAAAAAAAGAAATATAAATCACAAACTGTCGATTTATGAAACCAAAACTCTAAATAAATGGTTTAATTTCGCTATTGCTACAGAAAAAAAATCCATTCAAACAGTTAATGGCAAACATCGAATTGGCTGAAAAATAAACCACCGCAAGTTGAAGCAGATGTTATTAGTCTAGAAGCCGCTGCCTTTCTTAACAAACGCATCCTCCAAGCAGCAACAACGCTAATGGAAAAAGAGAAAGAGTAGCAGTAAAAATTATGAAACCAAACAAAACACAGTAATTGCGAAAACTGAACACGTGACATTCGAACTCAACACAATAAATCAGCAAGACATCAACTTACATAATCAACTCTAAGCACTATACCACTACACAGAGCCTTTAATGAGAAAAGAGCGATGGCTTAGTGAGTTTCGATGTCGTCCCCTTTTTACAAATGCACCAGTAGACGATACACTAATTCTCCTTTCCAAAATTTATTCCTTTAAACCTAACCTAGTTCAAAAACAAATCAAATTAAAAATATATAATACGTTATCCTACCAGTCCTATTGTATGAAAGTGAAATCTGGACAATAACTTACAACAAAAAGACAAACGAAGATTAATAACAGCTGAAATGAACTTTATGAGAAAAACTGCAAAATATACTCTATTCGATCAAAAGAGAAATGCAAAAATTATGAATTAAACAAGGAATCAGTAATAAAAATAAAAAATAAAAATATATAAACATAAATGGATGGAACACGTTGAAAGAATGAAAACAGAAGATTACCAAAACAAGTATAAAATTACAAACCATTAGGAATAAGAAAACCAGGACGTCCTCTTAAGAGATTCAATGATGACTTCTAAGGAACAGGCCATTCTAGGCCTAAGTCCTTGACAAGCATGATGATAATGATGAAAATTTATTTCCTCTAACATTTGCGAACTAGTTAAGCACTCTCTTAAATCTGGGTATTTTAGTTGGAACAACTAGCTCTTGAAACAAATTGAAGATGTAGCAAAGAGCTCCCCACTTTCCCCCTTCCCCATTGCTAACTTTTGAAATCGTTTGAACCTTTAGCGTTTAATTACCCCCCCCTCAAGCCCAAACTAGGGTTGAAGTATAAAGACGATATCTTTTTGCCATTTGGCCACATAGCCCATAGGTTCTTTCTAACGTTTTACATTTCCTCAACAATATCCATCCTCGGATTAGTTTTACTGTGGAAGATCAAAAAGGAGGGGGCTCTAGCTGTCTTGGATACTTTAATTAAAAGACAAGCAGATAGATTTCTCATATGTTCAGTTTACTATACGCCCCCCCACTACATGCCAATTTACACCACCATCCCGCTAGAAACTGGAAAATTTCTAAACTTTAGCCTCCAGCTCAGAGCACATTTCTTTCTCAGGACCAGCACTACACCTGGAACATCAGTCTACTCGCATCGTTCCAACAATACGGAAACAACAAAAAAATCCTCGCCAAAATCTTTAAAACAGACAATAAACCCCCATACCAGACTATATTCGATAAAAAAAAAACAAGAATCAGAACAGTGTCTACATCTTCAAACAAAGTATCTATCTTTTTGAGACAAATCACGGACTCCAATACCCTCTCTCCTTCCCAGATATCTACAGCCCTTCCAGTATGGAACTTTGTATTTCGGACAAACAAGACCGACCACTTTGATCAGAAAAAATTCATAAAAAATACATCGGAAACGGACAACCAAAAAGCGTCCTACCTCAACATGTTTTAGAGAAAGGCCGCTTCATCAGATAAAAGAAAGCTAAGCTACTTCACAAATCCTGTTTAAAATCGGAGAGAATATTCCTGGAAGCGGCATAAGTTCTATAGAACCCGGTTATATGTGACAGAACTGACTGGATGATCTTACACAGATTTCGGCGCACAGTCGTACCAGTCCGTCTTCAACAACAAGAAGAGCGCCACTGTCGCCCTCCATGCACGTGATTTTCCTTGTTATCCAGGTCATTTCATTTAGTATCTTCAATGAAATGTATTTGTATCATAAAACTTGCAATCCCTAATACTATAAAGTGGAACAATATCGACAGTATATATTTGTTGGTTGGTTTGTCTGTTTTTAAGGGTTGAAAATCAGAATTTTCCAGGCGTGAAAACTCTGCCACCTCTATATTGGCACTGACTAGCTCACCATCAGCTGGAAAGCTACAATAAATGTTCCTACACGATATTCAAGTACAAGTCTTTCTAACCGAAAGACAAATGTCAAGACTGCACTAGAGAGAAACTCCCCGGTGAAACAGAAAAAACATCCGCATGGTGTTCGCCACACCAGCAGTCTGAAACTTGTAAGTTTATTAACGTACACTTTTATCGACTGAGCGCGTCACAAGCAGAGCACAAAAGGAAAATTTCCGGCGATTAGAGAAGACAGATGCAGTAAGCAACTGACGCATGTCTCATCAGTTAGTAATCAGAACCTGTCTGAGAAGACCGCGTTGAAGTGAAGTCATTTATAAGGTAAACAAGAAATGTGTGTATGTGTTTGTGTGTGTGTGTGTGTGTGTGTGTGTGTGTGTGTGTGTGTGTGTGTGTGTGTGTGTGTGTGTGTGTGTGTGTGTGTGTGTGTGTGTGTGTGTGCGTTTGACATTTATTTTTTTCCTCACAAGAGAAACAGCTCATGGCCGTTTCTTCATACATTGAAGGAGAAAAATGAAGGTGATCTTGTAGGCGACAGACAACACAGACATTCTCTGAGCATACCTGAGCAGCCTGAAACTTCTCAAGTATGCTCAGAGAATGTCTGTGTTGTCTGTCGCCTACAAGATCACCTTCATTTTTCTCCTTCAATGTATGAAGAAACGGCCATGAGCTGTTTCTCTTGTGAGGAAAAAAATAAATGTATTGCGCTTTTAGTTTTCCTATCTATCTCTCTGTATCTTTTTTTTCTCAGTATGCGTTTCTCTATCATGTTCTGTTCTTGGAGGATTTCACATATCTTTGTTACTCGCACTCACTCACACGACGTGCATACAAGTACACACACACACACATAGACACAGATATTGCTGCGAGGGAAGTGGAAGTCTGCTCTGCACATAGCCGAATCCAAGCTGCTGATCGCAACATCAGCAAATGTCTTCAAATATCGATTACCATTTCGCACACTGCAGATGGCGGTCGGAATTTGATTGGCTTGATAACAAAGAGGAGAATAGAAACCCGAGAAAAGATCCTGTCTCATTATGAGGCTGTCCCGTATTGTTGGCTTTGTGATTTCAAATTTTTCCAAGTTCAATCGCTGGAAGCTCTCCTTTCATAGAAAAGTGCGGGAGAAGGCAGCGGAGGAGAAAAGTTTCGTCCGCTCTTCAATATTTCATTAGCATTTAGAACTGGAGGCAAAACTGCTGAGGAAGAAGAAGAAAAACGTGGACTTGAAAGTACCGGTTCGTTCTGCTGGTATAAGGAATGTAAAGCGGAACACAAAGCTTATCATAAGAGAGGGCAGAATTAGAAATCGCTTCGTTTTCTTCGGCATGAAAGAAAACTTCCTCAGGGCTGACACCTCTGATTTTCAAACACATCCCACTTGCATTCTCTAATTATTCACGAACCTTGGAATCATTAGAGTAACTTATTTTTTATTTCATATCTCTATCTATTCAAATTAAAGTATCGTTTTCATTTTAAGCGTGATTGTATGCATTCACATAAAGTCAGAAAGAGCGAACTCACACGAACATATATTCAATTCATTTTTTCAATAGGTGCATGCCTCACTCAATGAACTGGCAGTAGATTAGTCGGCAGCGTTTCAAACCTACAACGCGAGTTTCTGATTGTTGCGTGGGTTTGTCTCGTGTTGGATATACATAGCATCATTACACTGAAACTATTTGAGTCGATACTGGTGTGAAATTAAATTCATTTTCGTTAACTTTTCGAAAGATATTGTGTACTTAAGAATGTCGAGGAGTTGATTGTGGAGAAAGTGAGCCACTACAACAATTTCAGTTACTACAGTTTTCGTTCTCTTTTTTTCTCATGTTTTCCTCATTATTATTATTATTATTACTATTATTATTATACGGCACCTCCATAGAGTCCGATGACTCATCGCGAGAGACTCAATAAATCCACATAATCTATCGCAACTTTCCTTGAACCCATCAACAGAAAAATTACTCACAACTTATTCTGGCAGCCCATTCCACTCATTTACCACTCTCCAAGCAAAAAATCTAGTCCTCACACCCCTACTGACCACATATAAAGATGTGATCAGTAGGGGTGTGAGGACTAGATCCAGGAATGACTCCTTGTTCTGGTCCCTCCAGCCAAGTGCTGAACCATTTCCAGTGCATCTATCCTATAAAACTCTTTCGGTAACGTAAATATTTCTATCATATTCCCTCTTTTTCTCCTATCAACCAACTTTCGCAATCCACACGCCTTCAATCTATCCTCACAGGGAACATTTCACAAGCTACTCACCATCTTGGTCACTCGCCTCTGAATCCTCTCAATCCTCTCTACCCCTTCCTCATCGCCAATAAACCAGGGGACCAGACTTGAGCACGGTAATCCAGATTTGGGCGTATCAAGGCCTTGTTAAAGAGGAATAACAACTTCCTTATATCTACATGTTAATGCTTTCTTCGATAACCAAGAAATCTAATGGGCTATCTTAAAAATATGTCCTCTAAACTTCAACTCTCTGTCTATCACTACTCCTAAATCTCTAGCTTCATCTGTTTCCTGGAATACAGTGCCATCAATGTGATAGACGGCTTGTAATCTATTTATCCCAAAATGCATAACTTTGCATTTCTCCACATTAAACTGATAGCCATTATATTTTTCCCATACTGACGGTCTATTTAAATCGTTCTGCAAGCTCTCCACGTCGCCTTGATTAACTGTTACTCAACCTAATTTCGCATCATCGGCAAACAACTGAATATTTCCCTTCAGGTTTCCTCATGTTCGAAAATCAACGTATAAAACTCTTACATTATATATATACTGCTTGAAAAGAAGTCAACGGTCACTCCGTGAACAAAGTGTATTGTGCCATGTAACGAGTCACGTGTTTGTAGCCGATATAAATTGGAGGAATATGATGCTCCCAAATCAGGCAACTATGCCTGGTGAAGTGACTACGAGAAGAGAAACTGGAATTTGCAAGAGTTGTTGTGATAGGATGCACAATGTAGGCCTATCTGTTCGGCTACAGCAAACTGTTGACAAATTTGGTCATCTCAGATTAACAATCAGTGATACCTGGAAACGCAGGGAGTCAACCGTAAGGAACTACCCGCAGTGGACGACCCACCACACTCATCAAACGAGACTGTAGGGTGCAAGGAAGGATAATATGTAAAACCCGCCATTCTTCGGCGGACACATTGAATGCAGGATTCCGGGCATCGACTGGAACATGAACCGAGGCTCACAATATGAAGAAGGGTAATGTGGAGCTTGCATACTGCGGTCCATGGTAAGAGCAATATGCAAGCCCCACATTACCTGAACCAAAATATATTCAGTGGGACGTGGAAACGTAGAAAGCAGTGTCATGGAGTGATGAATCCTGCTATCTTCCGAGCAGATGGACCAGTGTGGGTGTGTGGGTGCCTGTTGAACGTCTCTTACCAGAGTCCATAATTCTAGCTATGAAATTCGGAGATGGCGGTGTGATGATATGGTCCTGTTTCTCCGGGTTTGGCCTCGGTTCTCTGTTTGTGGTGTAAGAAATATTGAACTCCAAAAGAATCTGAGCATTCGGGACAATACAATGCTTCCTACTTTATGGCTTTTCTATGGAAGTAACCATTGTATCTTTCAGAAAGACAATGAACCGTGTCAAAAGGATGCTGCTGTAACTGCTTGGTCTGTGGACATGAATGTCACCACACTTGACTGGCCTCCACAGAGCCCTGATCTCAACCCTAATGAACATCTGTGGGATGAACTGGAACGTCGGGTGAGGTCAAGAAATGTACGCCCCACAACAGTCCAGGACCTCATTGCATGCCTACAGGAAGAATGATCCAAAATTCGCATTGATCGCTATATCGTACACTTGTGGAAAGTATTTCCAGTAGAATTTCCATAGACATTGCAGTGAAAGGGGATCCTACATTCTATTAAGGTGGGCGCCATGGCAACTTTTTCCTCACACTATTGCGTCCGTTGACTTCTTTCCAAGTAGTATACATATAATAGGCAATGCTACATTCTATTCCTTATACATTATATTGCAAGTGGTTTGTAGACCAGTGGGTTTCGAAGATGCCCTTTAGTTGGAAAGACTTGTGTTTGAAGAATTCTTCCACCCCCGTAAGAAGCTTTCCTCCCCCGAAACTGGCAAGAAGAATACGCGCAATTTACAGACATCATGCACTGATCTCATAGTGTTTGCTTCTGCCTTAGAGTCCAAACAACCAACTATCCTCCACTTGTATAAGAGCAGATCTATTTCATAACTAGCGCCTCTAGAGTTAAAACACAGAAAACTTTTCTCCGCCAACCTCCGCCATCTATTATCTGATCTCTGATCTGCCGATCCCCCCCCCTCCCCATAGGTAATGTGTGTGAATCTCACGTGGACATGAATATTTTTGAATGTCTTTACCCGACAGATGATTTTCATTGAGTGTACAACCATTCCCCCCCCTGATTTTATTTCTTTTGGTATTGCAAGCACATTTTAACTGGAATAGATAAATTCGGTTATGATTACACAAAGCAATTAAGATTACAAAGTGAGTATATTATATCTATTAAGTACATATCTTTCTGTTTTGTCTGTCTTTTTTAGTTTTTCTTTTGCGAAGAAAATAAAAGATTCCGGTGTCAGTGAAACCTACCACTTCTGTATAAAATTCCATTAGTTGAAATGTTTTTATAAATGCATTTGTACGTTTATTCTATATGGGAATACAATGCAGGTATTTCCGTCTTTTAGAATCATTAGAAGTATAAATTGATTTAAAAACAGAAAAACACTGCATGTGAAAATTTCAACCGCTTGAGGATCTTTAGATGCTTCTTTTTTTCTTCTCTGCAGACAACTGCAGGAAGAATGCCTTTCAGGTATAAACTGTGCGACCTATTTTGAAAACTTTTCAAATAGAAATGTTCACCAGAGGCGGAAAAATACCTTTCCTTTCTCCGGGTTATATTTCTAATATTGTAAGAGTTTAATCATTTTTGGATCTCTTGACAAGCTCAGTATTGATGCTCTGAGTAGAATGTGTCCTCATAAGGAAGTGTGACGCAACACCACAATTTGATTCATTGTTTTAATGCCCAATACGGGCTATCCTTTAACAATGCTACTATCTCAACTAAGCGATTATTTATTCTGTGTGCATGTCTCTTTAGTACTTCGTAATATTTCATGTTGTTTTGCTCCACGGGATTGTTATTGTAGACGACCAAATACGCGATATTTGTCACCTGAACATGAAGTCGTACTGGAAGTCCGATTTCCTTCCTAATAGAAAATCTGCTTCCGGCAGAGATGCTGTGAAGGGAAAAATAAACAGATGTAATTTTGATGTCGTGCTAGATAGAGAGAAGGAGGATGGCGCAATCCCTTAGTTTATTTGCTGTTCATGAAAGTACTGGAGGATGGAAGTTTACAGGATGAATAAACAGAAAGAAATGTCAGCAAATGTATAGCAGCGAAGGATTTCCGAGACTTAAAGAAACAGAAAAAAGCTGAACACAATCATCGCTACTCTTTTACTTCACGCAGCGCTATTAATTTGTTCTTGAACTTTCCGCGCTCTGCTTATGTTTCGTGAGTTTTGTAACGACATTATTTAGCTCTAGCGTTGCCGAAATGAATTAAAAACAAAGATTGTTATAAAATTTCCAAGCTTCTACATCTTTATTCCACTTGTTATTTACTAGATTCAAAATGTAATTATGAAACTGGCTGGAAATCAGATTATTTGAACTGATACTCCCCTTCCCCCGAAAAACAAATAAAGCGACTGATGAACTGACGGCCATGAATGTTTACTGGCACCACAGAAAAGACCAGCCTGCGGCATCAGTACCGAGATCTAATTCTACTCCGTACTCTCCGTTGATGTAAAACAAATCTCTGAAGCTATTTTAATGGGAGGCATCACGCATATGCACAGAAAGGAATTATTGGTTGCTGTCGCAGGGTAACCGTTACATTCAAAGGGTCCACCAGCGTTTATGACAGACTAACACAATATTTCATACGTTTCCGCGCAATTGACTTTTTCCAGTTTATTATTACTTTGCTTTAATCTCTCATTCAATTGGAATGGCAAAATCATCTTTGATTAGTTCTTTCTTTCATTGTTGAATGCTAACAATTGTTGAACCTTCACTATTCTCTGATTCTGATAGTGATACTCTCTCTCCATTGCGCTAATATTTTCTCAGAACGATCATGTCTGTATCTCTAGTCTCTGATCAATTTTATTTCTAACTCATCTCTCAGACCAATAAGTTAAAATGCAGTTGAATGTATTGCATCCTACTAGTTCACTCTTTGAGCTAATTTTTCTCTTATTCCGTATAAATTTACATTTGACCCAACTATTCCAACCTTATGTATTCATCTATTTTCATATTTAATTTACTATCTTCGTTAAAATTCTGTCTAAATGGTTAAACATGTAATATGCTCTACATGCTTCCTATTGAGAATGCGACTAATTTTCTGTTTAATCATATTAATTAATGTAATTTGGCTAAAACTCCTGAACTGCGTATAGCAGGTTATTTAAGAAGATAATTTTGTCTATATTAGAGAAAGGAAAATCAGCTAATGTCCCTGTTTAAATATCAGATAAATATCACTTTTTTAAATGGATTATAATTGTGGCGATTTTGTGTAACCCAGTCTTATAACTGAAATCAAACCATCTTTCTATATATCTTTAGCAATGGCGGCTCGTGGCTTGAAATCGTGGGGGTGCTGCAACTTTCGAAATATACATACACACTGTAAGTACAGTGTATACGTGTTTGGATAAAATATCAAAATTATGACAAAAATTAAACATAAAAAATATTGTTTATTATCACTAAAATTATACAGTTTGGTATAATTCAAAATTACTTAAAAATAAAATCCATTCCTTTAATTGTAATTAAAGGAATGGATTTACATTTTTTGGACATTACAATTAAATCCTTTAATTGTAATGTCCAAATATTTAAAGAGACGGAGTAAACACGATAAACACTACGAACACTCTACTACTGGCGCACTGCGCGACGGACAGTGCCGCATTACGCTAATAGCTCACATCTCACTATGACGTGCATATGCTTGCGCGCGTAGCAATATGGCACTGTGGTAAACACAGTGCTGCTAGCGTCCTTCGCCCTCCTAAGTGCTACAAGATGGATTTTTATTATTTTTTTATACAAAATAAGAAAACTGTATAGGATTGTTGATGATAAAACTAAATATTACAAGCAAATATAAATAAATTAATAAATATATTTATATACCGAGAAAAATTGGGGGTGCTGCAGTTCCGTAGTGCCTGTGCACGAGTCGACACTGGTCTTTATTTATTTCCACTAAACCGATTAGTACAGGGTGACCACTATTAAAGAGGAGGTGTTCAGAGCCCTGTATCGAAAAATGTATTGGACGAAATTCCACCAAACTCTTGGTGTAAGTACACTCTGGAATAGATTTAGATTTAAATAAAATACAAAATTCTGCCACCAGTGTGCAGGTGATGACGCTAGAATCGCGTGATATTCGCATAATATCACTGTGTCTACTGACAAGTTGATGGATGGAAGACCGAAATGGGTTTGCGTCATTCTGATAAGACTGAGTGCTATGGGTCTCACCTTACCGGAATGTGAGTTGCTAGCCAAGCTTTACTAATCAACAACGCAGTAACGGTAATGCCTCGCTTCGGAAATTCCGGAGTTTGAAGGATAGTACGAAAGGTCCAATGACAATAAAATATCTTAGATATTTTATTGTCATTTCCATTTCTTTATTCTTTCCATTTCGTGGGAAATGGAAAGAATAATGCACAAGGGGTCCCGCAGCGCTCAGGCAATATCAAGGCAACTGGACATGCCATACTCAACTGTGTGGAAAATCCTGCATCAAATGCTGAAGTTTTTACCCTACAAGATCTCCCATTCAAGCTTTGCATCCTGGTGATGCGGAAACTCGACTGCAGATTGCCCTGACGTTCTTAACTCGAATGGAAGTGGATGATGCATGGCTGTGGAAGACCTTGTGGAGTGATGAGGCGCATTGTTGCCTGAACGGTAGTGATAACCTCACACATTTGGGCAGCGAATAACCCTCATGTGTTCCATCAGACCCCTCAAAAGTCACAGTATGAGCTTCGCTGTATTTTTATTACCGTACTTTTTCAAAGAACTTCGCCTAACAGGATTAGTGACTTGTACCTTCTCTGCTGTTAGGTATCGAGAGATGCAACTGTGTTCTTCCGCAACTGCAGCAACGAAGGTGCCTTGATTCTACCATATTCTTGAAAGATGGAACACCACCTCACATTGGATTGCCAGTACAGCAAATGTTATGAAAACACTTCGCAGAACACAGAGTGATTAGTCGTGAATTTCCACAGTATGGCCACCTCGTTCATCTGATCTCGACCCCTGTGACTTTAGGTTGTAGGGCCATCTGAAACGTGTGGTGTATGAGGGACATGTCCTTCGTAACGCAACACGAGTCAAATCAATGCAGATCTGCTGCGTTCCGCTGTAGAAAACATCATTCACAGAATGCATTTCTTAGAACATCTGATAGCTCCTTGTGGTAGAATTTTGTGCTATTTTTTTTATCTTCTGAAAAATAAACACTTCATGTTCCAAAGTGTACTTACACCAAATTTGGTTGAATTTCGCCCTATACACTTTTCGTTACAGGGCTCTGAAAACCCCCTCTTTAATTATGGCCATAATGTTTCGCTAACCCCGAACAGAGTTATTGATTTTAACAGTTTTTACTCGATAAAATTCTTCTAGAATGCTTTTTCGACATTAAGCAAATTTAAATAGCGATGTTTATTGTATTCATTCGATTTCTATAAGATAAAAACTGGCCTTGTCAAAACTGGTCTTACTCTAAATCCAGCTTTTTCTTCTTTAATTTTCTCTTCAGTAGTTTAGCTTGTTTTCGATATGTTTGTTTAAATCTTTTCTGGAACATTAGTAAGGAACTTTCGGTGTAATTCCCCAGCATTGGATTTTATTTCCTTTTCTTTTTATAATTTGTACTCCCTCCCTAAAGTCCTGCATATTATCTTAAGGTGGCGAGAAGGTGAATACGTTTTACGGGCAAACCACGTCAGGAGTTTATTTTAACAGAAAGACCACTTTAGGCGTGAAGATCATACTACTATGCCCACCCGGCTAATATAGATAGGTGAAGTCCCAACTCTGCTGATCAGCGTGGGATGAATTAGGTCTAAATTTCCCATATATGCAATTTTATGGAACAAAAAAACAAACAAAGCTTAAAGGCCGTAGAGTCCATGGCCATAAGGGGCATTGTGAGTACCCAAAGAAGACAAAGTATCTCATCAAAATGATGATATGGACTTAAACCTTTGTAGGAGGTCTGCATCGTATAGAAAGATGACGAGATCACAATGAAAAAGGGCGAATAATGCAATTGAAGAATATTCGTTGTCACTTACAATTGTAGATGTTTTCAAGGTGAAACTCCCTTAGAATAAATTGATTACAGTACAGTATGGACATTTATTATAACACTCCTACTATGATAAAATCTGTTGGGTGGCGTGGGTTTTCTAACCTATAAACAAACCATAAAAATCAATATACGCAATGTATACACAAAACATATTGACCAGAATTGCAGAAATAAGAATAACTGTAAACAAAGGATATCGATTAAAATGTAACAAATTTATGCCCAAATTTCAGATTGCTCCGATAAAGGAGTTTAAGTCTATTTGCCAAACTAGAAGAATCTTTAAATTACAGTTAAGAACTTTATATAATTATCATGAACGAATAACCTAAATTCAATGGGAAATTCGTGGAGAATTTTGCTTGAGTGTATATATTTTTAATCGAACTTATTTCTTATTAAAATGTATCATCGTAAATGAGGATGGAGAAGTCCTAATGGCGGATCTTTAATGAAATAAATTTTATAATAAGTAAACATACTTAAATGATGTATCAGTTTTTAAGCAATTTTAATAAAGGTAGTGATCACAAAATGGTGCGATTCTAAAATTATAGTTAAAAAATAGAAATTAAAGCTAATTAAACAGACGTTCAATATAACAATGTAGCAGATACGAATCTCTTTAAAAGACAATCACATAATCAGAAAAAAAAAAGAATGACAACACACGAATGTTGATATTTTAATAGCAGAAAAATGAGAGGATCCATGGGGCATAAGAAAAATGTGAAAATTAAAGAAGAGCTTGACAATAAGAAAAAAAATAAAACGAAATCGTCACTCTAAAGGGAAAGGATAATACAATAATTAAAGATAGGAAAGAAATAATAATAAACAGAATTAAATAATATTATTATGAACTTGACAGCGACAGAGAAACAGAGAGTATAAGTAAGGCTATCTTCAAAATGAAAAAGCAGAGAAGGGCTCCTGGAGAAGCTGGAATTTAACCACTGTCTTCTCTCCAAATTTTATGGAGAGAAGGCAGTGGTTTACTACCTAGCAAAGTTTTACTTTGGTTAGAACAGAAAAAATACTAGAAAAATTGAACAATGCATTAGTGATAATTAAGTACAAAAATGTGCAAGTCCCAACTCAACATCGGCAGAATTCAAGATTGGTAACATAAGAAGCATCAATGGAAAAAAAATGGAACTAGCAGAACTGAATAAGTAACAGATTGACATAAGAGGAGTGACTGAAACAAAGAAGACAAAAACAGATAAGATAAAAACAGCTAAGAAATAAACACAAAATGTTATATTCAGGCAATAGCAATTAGGGAAAATGAGTGCTTATATTATTCAACACTAACTACGAGGACAATGTTATTGAATGGCAGGCAATATCAAGTAGTGTGATGTGGCCAAATACCAAAATGGGGAACTGGACAATGAAACATTTGTGCTTATGGTGGCCACAGAAGGTTCTACTAAGGAAGAAGGTGAGAGTTTTTTTTTTGAAGCATTAGAGAAAGCAGTTGGCCCAATGAAAAAGGAAAAGTGGGTCCTTGTTGGAGATCTAAACAGCAGAGTAGGAAATGATTACCAGATGTATAGAAATATTTGGGGAAAAAAAGAGCAAAGCTAATAATAATGATACATATTTGCTGGATTTCTGTTCAGGACATGGATAGGTATTACTAATACCGTTTTACAACATAAAATGTGCACAAATTCGCACGGAGAGAAGAGGAAAGGAATAAGAAAACGTCTCATTGACTTCGTCGTTCTGGACAGTGATGTTTTCCCATTGGTTGAGAACACAAGAGTATACAGAGGATTAAAATTGGAAGTGATCACCATTTAGTCTTGAGCAGGATAAAATTGAATTTCATATTGAAAAGAAGAGTGGCTAAGAAAGTTTTAAAACGAATCCAAGTTGAGCAGCTTTCAGAGTCGAACTCAAATACACAAACATCATTTAAGAAGAAACGAAAACAAGAACTAAACCGTGCAGATTCAGTGGAAAATCCTGAAGAAAACATTAACTGATTCAACCATAGAGGTATATGCTGAGGTTGTCTGTCAGGATAGATAGATAGATCAGAACATCATGGTGGACACAGGAAGTGAAAGAGGCGGTCAAGGAAAAGAAGAAAGCATATCGAAAGCTCCTGGCATGTAAGGCAGCTTAGAGAATACAGAGACATGTGTAAGAAAGCGAAACACAATGTAATATTAGCTAAACAAAGGTCATCGAAGACTTTAGTAATAACATGGAAACGAAATATCAGGAAGGTGGCCAAATATTCTGCAGGCTATTGAAAAAGATTAGAAAATGAGGAAAGAGTACTACAAAATAAATCAAGATGATAAAGGTGACATGAAAACTGAAGATAAAAATATTCTAGATGTCTGGAGTAATTACTTTGAACGGTTGCTAAATGAAACAAGCAGTGTGAATATAATCAGGAATATATATATATATATATCGGTATTTGAAGAGGGAGACGTCATCAACAGCTTGAAATGCGGAACGGCAAAATTCTCAACTATGGCAGTATAAACGTTTTATACCTCCATACACAGAATAATTCAGAAAGCCTGGTCAGAAGATCGAAATTCGGATGATCAGAGATTGAGAATTGCAGAGAAATTTCTCTATTAAGTGTTCCAGGTAAGATTTATGAACATCTTTTCACGCATACTTGAAAAGAAGTTCAGAAGGATTGTGAAAGGGAAGCTTGGTAAAGATCATGCTGAATTCAGGTCAAATAGAGGCTGTCAGGATCAGATTTTCACTTTACGACAAATAGTCGAGAAAGCATGGGAATATAACAAAAATCTGTATTTAAGTTTTGTAGATCTGGAAAAAGCATATGACAAGGTGCCAAGAGAGAGAAGCTATTCACAATGCTACAGTTGTATGGTGTCAGTGGGGCATTATATCAAGTTTCATCGGTATTTTGGAATGCTAAAAGCGTTTTGTTTATTAATTATCTTGAAAAGGATAAAACAATAACCGGGGAATATCATTCCGATCTTTTAACCGGACTAGACGAAACAATTCGTGAGAAAAACCAGATTTGTAGAAGAAAAAAAATCATCTTTCATCAGGAAAATGCACCTGCCCACAAAGGTGTTTTGGCAATGGGAAAATTAAGGGATCTGTACTATGAATTGTTGGAACATCCACCTCAGGTTTGGCTCCCTCTGACTTCTGTCTCTTCCCAAAACTAAAACTTTTCTTCGAATCAAGAGGTGATTGCAGCTGTAGAGGGGTATTTTGCAGATCATACTGAAAACCACTACAGGGACGGGATAATGGAGCTTGAGCATTGCTGGAATCAATGTATTAGTCTTAAGGGAGATTATGTTGAAAAATAAAAATAATTTTCAAATTATAAATTCGTTTTTCCGTTGTTAGGCCGAGAACGTTTCAGACCACCACGTATATATATATCTTCTGATAATAATGGAGTCTTAAGAGATAAAAGATTAATTTGGAGGAAAATTGTCGTTACCAAGTCAGTAATGATGTAACTTTTTTTCATGCAGTACTATCATGATATCCTGTCCATCCCCTCTTCTCCGAGGATACATGTTGGATTTTGTTAATGGAATTGGATACAGGAAGTTGATGATGATAATGAAAGTGGAAAAATTTTTCGCTTGGTTATAAATTAAATTGAAAATGTCAAATAATTCTATTCTTGTTTAATGTTTTATCCTTCATCCAAGTGTAAGCAAATAAAGTTTACGCGTGAGATACCTTCGTTCATCATCATCCTTTCAGGGATTTAGTCACAGTTGCCTGTTCCTTTCTCATTCCATCTTTTCCTTGGTCGTCCAAGCCTTCTATATCTCCTCCGAGTGTGGTATCGGAGTATTTATTGGGTAGTCTTGAACTGTCCATTCCTTCGGTATTCATATACTTTGTCCAATACTTAGTCTATATTTAGTTCATTACGTATTTCTGTGCTGCTTCTTTTGTCCCAGAGAGTATAGCCTGCTGTCCTTTGCAGCAATTTCATTTCTCCAGTTTCTGTTTTTTTTTGTTCTGCAATTTTTATGGTCTATAATTCACTTCCTTACAGTAGATAAGGTCTTGACAAAACTTTATAAACTGTTATTCTTGTATGCTTTTGAACTTGGTTACGTTTGAAAATATTATTGATCATTCGTGTCATCTTTAGAAAGTTTGAAATTTTGATGTCAATGACAGCTTCGTTTGTATATTATACAGAACATCCAAGGTATTTGAAGCAGTTAATTTGTTAAAATTTTATTTTCAATCATGATTTTACTTCTGATTGGAGATAGTCCTTGAGAAGCCATGATTTTTGTTTTGTCTGCTAATATTTGCATTCCAAATATTTTTGCATTTATGTTTAATATTGATCTTTGGAGTTCATCTTCACTTCTTCCTATAATTATTTGGTTGCCTGAAAACAAAAGAAAACAAAAGGGTATAAAGGGTATTAAGTATAGTTCGACGATCCAATTTAAATGCCGGCGTTATATTTTTCTTCCATTTCTTTACTATTTCATCTATATACATATTAAATAACAGTGGTGACTTTGGGCATCTTTGACGAATCCCTTTGTTTATTGATTTCCATTCTGTAACTTTTTCATTGATTCTTACAGCTATTTGGTTGTTCTGATATATATTACTTTTGCAGCAAGCAGCTGATTTGGAATGTTTATTAGATTCTTGAGTACGATCCACAGTTTGTTACTAGTAGTTTGTTTCTAGCAGCCTACAAATGCTATGTGCGTTTCTTTGTTGTATTCGTAACGTTTTTCCATTAAGATTTTTAATGTCAAAGATGGGGCAATGCACAATCGTCCTTTTCGGAAGCATTTTATTAAATTTATCACTCTAAAATGGACTACGGCATATAAAAGACTGCCTAATTACGTTTGTTTCAAAACCTTCTTGATAAGCAGAATGAAGAAATCATAAAAAAGTTTAGCGAACATGAAGACTTGTTTAAGTATGATAATCTAGCAATGAAAGAAGTCTTACAAACTGTAAGAGATATTAAATAAAAATAGTGTTAGTCAATAACTGAGAGTCAACAATCTGATAAAAGAGACCTCCGAAATGTGCCAATAACTTAACTCTAAAATTGCATTGCGAAATAATTGTACCAACAATAGCAAAAGGAAGCTTAACATAGACGGCCTCCTTGAAACTTTTAACAACAGACGAACTTAACGAACTTAAAGAGAAACTTAACGACATAGTTCTAAAATTAGGTCACACTACTGGCAAACCTCTGCAGCTACATGACATTAGTCCGTAAAATCGGCTAAAAAAGAGCAAAAAAAAAACAATGCTTGTCATGACTCGCTCCTGTCATACTTTGTGTAACAAGTCCACAAGAGACAGTCTCTTACGATCTAGAAGACTTTAAAGGCCAGTCGTCAGAGATCTGAATATATCCAAGACAACCCTCCAATCTTCTTGTCTGAGTATCTAACGCCATTCTACAAAATCTATTGTACCGAGTTGGAAAAACAAAATCCGAAAACACTACCGCTTCTTATGGATCAGAAATTCAAAAATATTCATGAGAAAGTCACAGAATTCAAAGGTATTACAAATCAAGAGCTCCGAATACATAAACAGGCTACCACAGTGAAAGTGAAGTACGTTTGTTCATAGTAAAAGATAAGGCTGCTACTTTTTACCAAAATGAACATGGATTATCGAGGAGACTTAATAACACCAGAGCAGGTACCCGAACTCGCCCACTGAATGGAACCAATGACTCTATTCTACACGTTATTCTACACGTGAATATCAAAAGTATTCGAAACTATCTGCTGGTGCTACAAGCTTATCTGAAGAATGATATCGACGTAATTGATATGTTAATCCTAACGGAAGTATCTGCTGCTACTACTGATGAAGTAACAAGTTACCAAATTGCGCAATTCCAACTTCATTTACACTGCAGAAAAACAAGGCGATTTGGTGGCATACTGATATTCGCAAAATAAAAATTAATAGTGAAAGAAATTAACTGTAAATTTAAACATGCAAAATATTTGCATCCAGATAATGCATGCAGTTCATCAGTAGTATTTTTTGTTAAATGTTATATATAGGTCACCCAACTTAAACACGTAAGAATTTCTACACGAATTATATGGTTGGCTCTCAGGTCCAGAATAACGGGTAGCCGAACACTTAATAGTAATCGGTGACGTAGCATAAATATTGCAGATACAAATCACACCACTAGAAAATATTTAGACATGCTTCCTATGTATAACCTGATACCTGGTTAATAACTTTATGATACCTTCACATAGTACTACCATATACGGGCACCACCAAATAGCTACACAATAGCAAGTATAAAGTTGCAGTCCATTATTTCATGGTCCTAAACCTGTATAGTACAACAATCCTTGCAATATTCTGACATGAAAAAAAAGTACGGAGTGTAAGATATGGGTAGTAGAGGTAGTACCTCTGCCTGCTCAGCAATCGAATCAAACATTTTGGCGGGTGTGTAGGATTGGTCCCCACTGCTCCCGCAACTTTCAGTTGTGGCTCCAAGTAGCTGGTAGAGTGAACCAGCGGCGACACCCTGGGACTGTGCCTCGACCAGCATGCAAAACTAAGTGAGGTATCAGCATTTTATGCTGTAGTGAAGGAGAGTTTTTCCTTCTTGTTGCACTTGAAGACTGGAATGGCAGAGTTTTGGATTTTTGGCCATCTGTTATTAACAGATGGCCAAAATTTAATTTGGCAATTTTAATGAAGGCATGACAGCAAACTATGTGATGTAGTCCGGATACACTCTGAGGCAAAACAGAGATGTGGCTAGTCAGGAAGAGACAGGAACCATGTAACCATCCATGGTTTACTATGAAACAGAAAACCTTGTCTGATTTAAGCAATAGAGACAAGGTTGGATCCTCTGCAACTTTTGTCTCCTGGAAACAAGACAAAGAAACTAGGGATTATAAGACAGAAAGTATGAAAATAGTGTATGAAGAAGATATCTTAAATCCTCCAGGGAGGGTATCCTCTGATCATTCATGTCTGAAAACCAAGAATCTTCTCTTAAGGCTTGCAACTTGGAATGTAAGGACCTTATATGAAGCAGGGAAGTCAGATAACCTTATACAAGAACTTGAAGCAATGAAAATTGACATTTCTGGTGTCAGTGAAGTGAAATGGACTAATAGTGGAAAAATAAACAGAAAGAATCATTCAGCTATATATTCAAGCGGAGACACTCATGGGAATGAGTAGCCTTTGTGCTAAAAAAATAAGATTCTCCAATCCTTACTTGGAGTTTGGCCCATAAGTGACAGAGCAATTGCATTAAAAATTGAAGCCCAACTTTTAAATAATTTTATCGTCCAAATGTATGTACCCACTTCTGATTAATTACCTAAATGAAGATGTAGAACACTTCTATGAAGGCATTCAAAATGCACTTAACAACGTCAAATCAGATGACACATCTATCGGTATGGGAGATCTAAACGCTCAAGTAGGCTCAGAAAAGATCGCTTCCTGCATGAGAAATCAATGCCTGAGACAGAAATCCAAGAGGAGAAAGATTGATACAGTTCAGTGAAGAAAACGATCTGGTAATAACAAATACTTTGTTTAGCCAAGTTCCTAGAAGACTTTACAAATGGAAAAGCCCCGGAGACAGCTGTAGGAACCAGATTGACTATATAGTGATTAAAAAAGATTCCGGAATAACATCTTACAAGCCAAAACATACCCAGGGGCTGATATTGGATCAGACCACAACCTTGTGGTCATTAAAGCAGCAATAAAATTAAAGAAAACAATGAAACCTATACACATAGAAAAATATGATCTTGGCTTCCTTAAAAATCAAGAAATACAAGATAAATGTTTACAGGAACTGGCATAATTCACTGCTATTAACGTTCCTGATTCCCACCAAGTATCCTCACCCTAAAGATGACATTGAGGCAAGAAGATAGAAATTTGAGAAGATGAGTAAACCCTGGATGAATGGCAAGATACTGAAAATGATAGAGGAAAGAAGAAACAAAAAAATCGTGCTAAATACAAGAAGATCAGGAAGGAATGCAGGATTGCAAAAAAAAAAAAAAGATGGGTCATCAACAAATACAAAGAAATCGAGCTTTTGGACAAAAAACACAAAACCAGAGAACTTCTTACAGGGAAAACTAGAAAATCTGGGAAAAGAGTAGGCTCTCATTGCATTGAAGATGCCAATGGAAAAAGACAAAATAAGGGAGAGATGGGTAGAGTATTCATTGGAACTCTACAAGCAATGTAGGGTAGATAAACCGTCGCAAGAAAATCTGGAGGGGCCTACTATTCTTACCTGGGAAGTAACAAATTAGGAAACTAAAACCAGGAAAAGCTCCAGGAACGGATGAAATTTTGACAGAATGCCTAAAGGCTTTAAATGATAAGGCCATAAGATCACTGACTGACATATGTAACAAAATATACAAAACTGGACTCCTGCTAAAAGATCTTAAGTACTCGACATTCCTGCTAATACCTAAAAATTCTAACACAATGAAATGTGAAGAGTACAGAACGGACAGCAAAAGGTATGCTTATATCATCCTAGAAAGAAATAAACAAAATTAAACTGGAAATTAATGAGACGCAAGCTGGTTTTCAGGAAAATAAAGGGACCAGAGAAGAATTCTTCTCCCTTAGAGCTTTCTATAATAGTTCTAAGGGAGAAGAATTCTTCTTTCTACTTCTTTCTGGAGAAGTAGAAAGAAGTTTATGTTTTATTGACTACACAAAGGCCTTTGACAATGTAGAACATGAACAAATGTCAGAATGCATCAAAAATTTTGGACAGTAGATGGTAACGATACAAGATTACTGATAAATCTGTATTTGGAGCAAACTGCCTCAATAAAAATTTCAAGAGAAACTTCGGAAGAATTCCCAGTACAGAAGGGTGTCAAACAAGGCTGTGTTCTTTCTCTTATATTGTTTAACCTCTATACTGAAAATAGCTTCCAAGAGTTATCAGAATTTAAAGGAGTCAACATAAGAGACTGAAATATAAACAACTTAAGATATGCAGATCAATACGGTACTCTTGACTGAAAACAAAGACATCTTCAGAACCTACCAAAATATGGACTTAATTTCAACTTCAAAAAAACCAATACCATGCTGGTAACAAAAGAAAAAGGGAAAATACCTGCTATAAATATTAAGATCAGAGGAAATACTTTAGATCAAGTAGAGTGTCATATATATTTGGGTCAACTAATTACAGAGAATGGAAAGTGTGATAAGGAAATATTAAGAAGAATAGAAATTGCTAGCTCAACCTTCATTAGCATTTAAAACATTCTGATCTCAAGGGAAATTCACACAAACACAAGAATTAGGCTGTCCAAATGATACGTATGGTCAACACTGCTATATGGAGCAGAAACCTGGAGAGTATCAAAATAGTGTAAAAATAAACTAAACGCCTTTGAGACGTGGATAGTCAGAAGAAGTCCAATGGACTGCGAAAAACTAATTTAAATATCTTAGAGATGATTGGAGAAGATAACACTCTATTAAAAACCATTACTAAAAGGAAAACAAAACCACCCACCTTGGTCACATGCTAAGGCAGGAGTCCCTTCAAAAACACTTTTAGAAGCAATGATACAAGGAAAAAGAAGAAGATGAAGACAAAGAACAGATTGGATGGAAAATATCAGAGACTGGACGTTTTTTGTCTTATGATGAAGCAAGAGAGAAGCACAAATCCATACATGGCGGAAGTTCATGGTAGTTAACCTCCTCAAAGGAGATAACACCTGACAAGAGAGAAAAAAAGTACAAAAGATAATGAACGATTAGCAGAAATACGGAAACCTGACTGGAAACGTGGCATTACTAGACTCCGTAGATACCCTATATTCAAACATTAAAGTCACACTAGAGAATCTATATAAGAAAACTAGAAAAAAAATCAAATTATGCACATAAACAAGCCAAAAACCTTTGATAACACAAAACATAATTTTAGATGTACAAAGAAAGGATGCTTTTGTGGAAACAACTAAAGAGATATCCAAGTAATTTAGCTTTAGAAGCAAAATACTAAAGAATAAGAAACAACCTTACATTCTTAAAATTCCATATCATTCTTAAAACACAGTACGGTTTCCATAAAAGCAAAGGAACAACAACTCTCTTGGAGGATTTCATAGATGGATCACCATGAAATCCATTCACCTGAACACTGACAACGTAAAATGTATGATTTTCATAAACTCACTCAGACAGACAGTAGCCAATAAGTAGATAACTATCTAACAGTCGCCCTCCTCCTACATACGAAGCACATACATAAGTAAAACAACCACCATTAAGCCAGCTGGAACAATACGATACCTTGGAATTTATGTTGATGCACAGTTGAACTGGAATAGCCTCATGAAACATTCATAAACTAAACTCTGGAGAATAGCAAGCCAGGTATATAGACTAAAAAATTTAGCTATTACATACATAAAAGCACTTATATACAAGGCATTATGTGAAAATGTATAACGATATGCTATAACAACGTATGCCTTCTGTGCAGACTATAAACTAAACAGATTAATATCTCTGTAGTAGAAAATGATGAAGTTGATCTTATGGGAGCAAAGAGATGATGCCAGCATTATCTGCACTGCAATGACAGCACATAAAATATTAACAGCTAAACACCTGTGCCATCACGCAGTTGTGCTAAAGCATTGCTTTGGTGCTAACTATAGAGTAACCAGAACCACCACCGTATAACAAGACCTCACACAAATACTACATTACAATGTAGGCACGACAACCATAACTGAAAAGCCTTTCGGGAATATTATACTCCAGATATGCTAAACAATCTGTTGTTTGTAAACAGAAACCTTGGAAACTACAATACTCTTAAATAAACCCTAAGGTTACGCTATCAAAGAGAAATACGCACGCTGAACAATCTACAAACGCTAGCTAATGCCCTCTTCAATAGTATTAAGTTACTGACTGCTGTGTGAGTACTTTGATAGTTACTGATAGCACAGAGAGCTGCAGTCGGTAACTACTTAATGCCATCGAATAGATTTTACAGTCGACGTCACAAACAGCGTTTCTATCGTCTTCAAAGAGATTATAACAAAAGAATTCAACTAAGCGATAAGCGCAAGCTACAAACATTTCTCAAAGCATTGCGATGGTAGTATCAGAAGCAAAATAACATCCTTGTGTACGTAGTGTTTGTGATAGGTACGTGAATTCATATTAGACTTTTTAAATAGGTGACTTGGTATTATTAACCGTCTGAACAATGAAGGTCTGTCTCAGCATGTTTAAAGAAAAATATGGTCAATGCATTGTGGGAAGGATCACCACACACATATCGCTTTCAACTTTTATTGAAGTCTAATCAGTGGAAGTTAAACCTGTAGTGATACTGTAAGCTAAATCGATGTATTTAGTTTTAAAAGAACGTGACATTGAAACTATAAATTGGAAATTTTTAAAGAAAACAGAATAAGCAGATTTTTTAAAAAACATAAATAAAAATTAGCGATGAGTTACGATACAAATCACTTATATGATGAATTTATCGAGCTGTGTAGATACTAAAGCGAAACTTAAAATCAATGTTAAAACGAAGTCTCATTGTTAGTACTAGATTACTGGTGAATTTAAAAAAATAAATAAAACATGACAACGATGAATATATAAAATAAACATGGAAACACTCCTTATATAATATGATGTTTGAAAATGACTGAATTTTTGCTAAATGCTTACATCAAACGATACCATTAGCAAAATAAAAATATTTCGCAAATGATAACGAAGGAAGTGAATGATATACTCAGAAATTCATTACAAAAAGCAGCCAGCATAGATTCCTACTTTTCAATGACGTTCTAGCAGTATTAGCAATTGCCGGCCACTGAATTAAAAACGTTTATGCCGATGTAAGTGAACGTAGGTTACCCGGCGTATATGCAAACTATCAGTCACGTGCGTCAAAGCGTGTTCTAGGCAACTATTTAAGAATACTGTAATCGTCAATAGAGTCGATCCGAATTGAAAAAAACAAACAAAGAATCTATCGGAGTTCGATAAAGAGCTTATAGTGGATACCCGTCTGACTGGAATCACGACTTGGAAAGACAGCAGTGCTGACTGACTGGGTTCTCAAAAGGTGAGACATCCCGTGTGTTTAATCAGTAGAAAAATGACCCACATCGTTTGTCTAAGAGGCGTAACTGTGGTCCTAAGACAGTTTTTCGAGAACGAGATCGTCGTCGTCTGAGAAAGCTTGTACGGACAAACGGAACTTCCTTTGAGAAGCACCTCACCGAATCATTTAATGAAGGCTGTTCCTGACCCATATCTCACGGAACTCTGTGCAGTGAATTGAAGAGGATCGGTATTGACAATCCCATGTCCGTATGGAAACCACTGATTCCTGCGAAGAACCGGAGTGTTCGTCTTCAGTGGTGTCAGGAAAATCGTGATTGGACACTGGAAAAATCAAGTGATCCGACGAGTCACAGTACAGAGTACCGTGACTCGTCGGATCGGTGCTCCGTACCGATTGTAGGCAGAGAGTTTGGGGGAGTCCATTAAGCAATGAACCCAGCTTGCCTTGCGAACACAACTCAATATTGTGGAGGTTGTGTGTTGATGTGGGACATGTTGTGTTCGTACGGAACGAATCCGTTGATATTGCTGGGAGGTCGGATGTCCTCCAAGGAATATCTGAACATTGTGGCCGATCACGCCCACCCTGCAATGTTGACTTTTTATCCAGCGGGTCATGGATGGCAGTGCCATTGTCTATCACACAAGAATTCTTCAGCAGTGGTTCAGCGAGCATGACAGCGACTTGCACCATCTTCCGTAACCGCTACAAAGCTCTGATCTGAAACCCATATGGGACATGTTAGAGAAAAAAAAAGCCAAGAGCAAAGTCTTTTTCCATCAAATCTGAGCCAGTTAAAGATTTTTGGCTGGTGTGCGTCTTGTATGCAAACCAACGCCTTGTGTAATCTATGCCAAATCGCATACGCACTATAATTCAATATCAAATCGAAGTATAATTGGTTTTGCTGTACCTCTGGGATAACTTGCGAACGGACGGTAAAATCGACTCTTATAAATGTCTGTACATTTGGAAAACGCTCCTAAAATGAACTACCTATGAAATGAAAAACACACACAAAAAAAAAGTTGGCTCAGTTAAGTGAAGTGGGTTACGTTACTAATTGGGAGAAGGTTAGTTTATGTCTTTCCAGTAAACTTGTACAGACAACTGAACTATAATAATATACGATTTTGTTTTTCAATTTCATCTGAAAAACAATGTATACTCATCTTTGTGTAGTCACATAAAGATGAACACAGAAAGAATATCGGGTCTATAAACATAGTTCAATTTTCAATTTTTTTTCAATTTTTCATTATTTTCATTTTTTTTTTCAATTATGTTTTTAATAATGGCCAAATCGCGTGTTTTTTTTTATCTTTAATTTTCACTCTTATTGGAGACCACACTTTTCTTGCACGACGCAAATTTGAAATGAAAACTGTCTACAAATACATTTAATGATACGATATTATTCAATTAAAATGATATTTTCATTTTAATTGAATAATATTAATTTTGCTTACTGTGGATGTGTATTGCAATGAAACCGCAATGAAAAAATATTTTCATCGAAGTTATTCAAAACTAATGAAAATATTTTTTTTTTAGAAATGAGACCCTTTACATATAGCGCAATATAACTCCTACTGTTTATAATGGTGCCAGGAGATCGGTTGGTAATAAGATAGTTCTTGCAAAGCTCTCCGAAGTCCCTAAAGGTTTTGGGGAAAGGGCTCAGAGAACCAATATATCTACCTAGAACATTCCAGACATGCTCAATAGGATTAAGGTCAGGAGACCTGGCTGGCCAGTCCATATGCACGATAGAGCCTTCTTGAAAGTTCGCGAGCTTCCGTTCGATGATATCGAGCATTATCGTCTTGTTGGATAAATGTTTCTCCTATCGCACGTACATACCGACGAACATAGAGATCCAGGAACGCGTTTTTATAAGTTGCAGCATTCATTGTTCCTATAGGAAGCATATACAGGCAGTTTCATCTATTCTCGTTCTATCCAGATCAAAATATGTCTCGTATCGCTTTGTAGAGCAAGCGCATAACACAACACATAGCTGATTCAGGGTAACACTCCGTTTCAGCAAACAGATAATCGAATATATCGGTCATCAATTGTGATTGTAGTCAGTGGCCTTCCTTCTCTGCATCTCCCGGATGCAATTTTTGAATGTTGGAATTGGTTGTGAAACAAGGAAACTCACCTGCAACCATCCGGCTACCTCCACTTGACTTTGGCCGGCCTCTTGCCTTATGATGACTCGCCTTTGTTCCTTAAATCCATCGCTAAATGATGTGTTGCAGCCATATCCAAGAATTTTAATATCACGAAATGTCTTGTTCTCACTCCAGACACTAATGTAAAACCACTTTGGATCCCAATACACATGTTTCTTGGTAGTTTTGTGATTGTAGTTTTGTTGCTAGCATTTCATTTGAGAACTTGCTTCAATGTTCGTCCTTATTTGCATAACTGAACTCGCTTAGATGAAGGCTCCCTTTTTCATTCTTTTCACTTGATCCTTAACATAGCATCACTATGAGTGATCTCATTCGATCTGATCTGGAGTAAAGCGAATTTTATCCTCATGACCACCACTGCACATGGAACAAGAAGCTCTATTCTCATTAGTTCAACAAAATGGATACAACAAAAAACCCTGGCCAAACACCTTAAAAAGAACAACAAATTCCCACCCCGCCAACCGCATAACACAACACTATATCATTACCCTACATCAAAGGCACAACAGATAAACTGGGTTCCTTCCTGAAACGACATTCAATCAGAACTGCAGGCAACCAGAGTTGCCTTGAAATATGGGAATGCTTCATTTACAGGAACCAATCCATTGTTGACATGATTCGGTTTCGGTTTCAAACTCAGCTGATTATCTAAATAATATCCACTTTAGATAAATATCGAAATTCTTTAGATAATATCTAATTCTTTGGGTATTAAATAATCTAAAGATTATCTAATATCTAAAGAATCAGAGATTATCTAAAGAAAGCAGGAAATGGTAGACAGTTTCAAAATTACTTTACCTTTCACTGTCCTCTAAAACATATGATGCTATGAAAACACACAAATATCCTAAGATATTTATGTATTTTCCTAAACGTGATGCGAAACCTCAGTGTAAATTGTTTTACTTTGAGTGTTTTAAACTCAATGGAGCTCTTCGATAGTTCTTTCAGATACTGCTTTAGAAGTCGAAGATTCCATCTTATTACTGTGGCTCATGTAGTGCATTCGAATTCAATGGGCCCAACTTGAGAGGTGGCATGACCAATGTTAAGCGTATCCAGTCGATCTGGTGAAACTGACAAACTCTTCTGCTTGCCACTTTTTTCCCCAAACATCTCAATCAGCACCCCTATTGCTTGGTATCGGGCGGTTCCTGTTAAAGGCAAAATCGCATTGATCAGTGAAGCAAACACTCGGAGAGCGATCTGTTTGATGGAGTAAGCACTTCTCGAAGTGCTTACTTTTCTTTTCTCCACTGAGAACAGAGTCAGCTAATCCAAGCCTCTGATGTAACAACACTAAAAGGATCGTCTGAGGCTAAAGAGTCCCTCTAAATCTTTTAACGTAATAAACAATTAGTATTCATTCTTTTTGAATTTTAATTAGTGAACAAAATTAACTTGATCCGAACAGAAACAGAGTTTTTCGACAACACTGATTCTGTTGTCTGCAGAGATGCTGAAAGAAAGAAACAAGGAAAGATAAATTAAGTGGAATATAGAAAGATCGAGAGTATAAGATACCGAGAAAGAGAAATAAAAAGTAGTAATTAGAAAATTGAGAGAATAGATAGAAAGAAGAGACGATCGAAATACAGGAATAGAAAAACAACAGAGAAATAGAAAGACTGAATGGTAAAGTAAGAAAGCATTAGTAAACGTAAGAAAATAGTCAACAAAATAAATATGAAGAAAGGCAAAGCGAGGAAGAAGATCAGAGGAAGAATCGGGTTTACTTTAACAATGTACTGTGAAATTTGTCCTTCGTCTATAACTAAATCTTTGATCCCCACTTTCGTCTATCTTCATAAACATCTCAGAATGGGTTTAACATGAATTCCTTCTCTTTAATCACTCGAAATCGTATCAATGTTAATATCACGTATCTCTTATTAAAAGATTTCAAATCGTGCTGTGTTTCTCCGGGATCTAAGATGCTGCGTTGTTCATTAGTCTCAAGAGCCTCTTAAGACTGATACATAACTCAGCCTCTTGAAATATCTCACAAGGCACGGAGACTTCGTAAGCGAACTCGGGAAATATTGCATGAGCATATATACTCTTCATTGCAATAGTTAAATTGGAAGGTGTAGCTCAGTGGATGTGGCGTTTGCACACCACGGAGCTTGGCTGCACGAAGGAAGACTTGATTTCGAGTCTAGTAGGTGACTAGAAGAAATTTTTCTGAGCCTTTTTTCGACCGGTTCCCGAGTTAGTCAATCTCTGGGACGGGCAAGCGGGTTTTTCGTCCCGTAAACTCAATATAAAAACTCAATAAAAAGAAGTTAGTTGATTTTTTTTCTGATTTAATTTAAGATTAACACCAGGTAGCGCAATGCATAAGGCTTTTATGAAGTATCGCGACTTAGGTAAATCTTTTAGTAGTTAACGCCTGCAGTAAGTGTGCCAATTTCTCTACAGATCGATTATGGCTCGGCTCTCCGAATGTTAATCTGCAAGGTGGATTCGAAAAATATTGGCTATCCAATCTGTATTTATTCGGCAGTTGACGCTATGCCAGTGATGACCAATGCCTACGGTTAACTTATCCCTTGTGGCAAGATAAATCACGCATTGCAGAGATCACTAATGCAAGCAATACGTGAATTGTAAATTTAATGACCAACATGACTTGAAAAGAAAGAAAAAACGTCAATGGCAAAGTTCTGTAGGGTAAAACTCAAACGCCAGAGATCGTTTTCTGTCCGTTTTAGAAAACAAATAGTTACTTTCAAGAGCATGGCCAGTAAGCTGTTGCGAAATGCACAGACAAGTGTAGACTACCAATCATCAGTATAACAAATGGGTTTACAGTAAAAGTACGTGTGTGTGTGTGTGTGTGTGTGTGTGTGTGTGTGTGTGTGTGTGTGTGTGTGTGTGTGTGTGTGTGTGTGTGTGTGTGTGTGTGTGTGTGTGTGTGTGTGTGTGTGTGTGTGTGTGTGTGTGTGTGTGTGAAATTATGTGTCAACGACAAGATATGAAACATTTTTTCATGTATTCATACACATTCATGAAGAAATACACTCTCCCAAGATGGACTGGGTTACCTTGGGAGAAATAGAATCTAGAATCTTATAGATTAACATCTATAAAAGATGTGGAGAGTAATGTGGACCAGATCAAATATTATGGTGCTGGGTACTTGTTAATATTAATATATGAGAAGTGGCAAGAAAACAGTTTCTCCTATTTTTTTTTCAGAAAATATAATTTTCATGACATAGAATTATTATTCTGTTTAAAAATTACAGATATTTGAATATCTAAAAGTTTAAGAAATATCCACATATTCAGTAAATTAACATTTTAGTAGAAATAAAACACAACACAAATTAAAAGAAATAAAGACCAGAAATGAATTCCTTGGATGCCAAAGCATTTCCGTAAAATAATGGAAGCTCGTGAACAACTTCACTGAAAAAGACATTCGTCAGCCAATTCTTCCTACACCTAAAGATATTAATGAGAATAAACCGAATGAAGATAAAAGATTAGTTGAAAGATTCAAAAAGCATTTTGCTAAAGTCAGCGAAAATCTTCTTAAGATTGTTAGAACTACTTTTGTCAGCCATCACGCTGCGAAAAGATTCAAGAACTCAACGTATCTTTTCTCCACTTGTGAAAACGAAATAAGTAGTGTCAAAGGTAGCGTAAAACTACTAAACCTTCAGCATATAAGATACGATGATATTAATGCCAACGTCGTCAAGGGATGCATAACATGGATCAAGTAATAGAAGAGAAACAAGACATTTTAAAATGATAGATTAGTCTGTTTGTAATTGTTTTTTTTTGTTTGTTTGATCAGTCTCTTTTAATTGTTTGTAATTGAGAAATTAGTAAAAGTTAGGGTAATAAAAGGGGGTTTATACAAGTCTTTAGCTGAACACGCCTTGTTATAGCACATAGGCAAAGTGGACATTCAATCCAACATTATTTCAAAGCTGAATGTTTGTAGAAACTATGAAAGTTTCGTAAGTTGACCTGAGAGCTTACAAGAATACAATTCTCGGCATTCCCGAGTTGCCTTAGCTTGGACTACTTAAAAGACATGAGCGCTGCCCAAGCGTCAATATATTCGCCTTTTATTAGTGCATTGGATAAAGGTTTCACTGGCCTGATAGCCGTTTCGAACTGGTTGGTTCTCTTCAGAGACCAGACAGAAACCTTAAGAGAGCAAAAACTCTCGTTGTACTAAGGAACTTGAAATGACAAAGACCCATTCTCTCTAATCCGATTTCTAACTATGGGTTCGAATCCCATCGTGAGAATGGATATTAGGATATGTGTTTGAGGGGATAAATGAATTTCATCGTCCTTTTTGAGGCTGTCACTTCGCTATATATATCATGCATTACGAATTTAAACCACTCTACAGAATGGAATCCTGAATTGAAATAAATCTCTCCTACCACTGTAATCTTCGATTTTGGATAAAAATAAACTAATCGACAATGAACATATTTCCTCTTAGATATTTATACGCGAATAGGATTTCACTGTTCCTATAAAAGGTAATGAATACATGCATATTGATCCCACGAATCGCAAAGAAATAATACCTAATCAATGCACTTGGAAACAGAAATATTTAATAGTGTAATGTATAAGAAATGAAAGCAATCTTTCTACAGAAATAGAAAAAATTATTCCGAATAATATTATAAGTGAATCGAGTAGCAAATGGAATGAATAAGATGAGTCGCTTGGAGCTGAACACTTACATTTTACCCACGAGAGGAGACTCCCTCTCGTGGGTAAAATGTAAGTGTTCTAAATATTGCTTTTCTATGCTTATTTCTTTCCATAAGCAACTGCATTTTACATAGTTCATTAGTAGGCATGCACAGGATACCAATCAAGTAATGAGACAACAGTTATTATATCAAAACAAAGAACTCTATTTGGAATTGTCAATTACACAAATTCAAAATAATCTCCTCCAACTCCACACAACGTTTAAATCTGTCGTACAGGTGTTTGAGAGCACGGTGGAAGTTCTGAACGGAACATCTTTTGGTGTCTAGGTCACACTACATTTGATGTCCTCAATGTCGCTCTCCTTTCGATGCACACTTCATCTTTGGGAAGAGGAGAAAGTCTGCGGGAGCCCAATCGACTTCGAAGCCAGAAACTGCTTCACAGGCAGCGCACACTGTGCGGGCGAGTTGTCGTGCAACAGAATCCAATTGTTCTTGTGGAACAGATCTTTCCTGACACATGCGGGCGTACAGACGTTGCAGTACTCCTAAGTGATACTGACCGTTCACTGCGGTGCCCTCAGGAACCGGTGACAATTCTTTGCAACACATCACACTCTTGATCAACTGCAAGCATGAAATTTTGACAACATGCAACCCGGTGCTCTCCCTGTTCGTGTGTCAACGTGTGTGGCACAAACCTTGAACGAATCTTCCTCTTGTGCAAATCTCTTTCCATGATTATTCTCGCCCTTTCCTTACGGACACCAAGCTGTACAGCGAGTAGTATAGCGGTTTTTCGCCTGACAACAATTTCTCTACCTTTCACCAGATTTTCATTTGTCCGTGCAAAAACTGGACATCTACAGCGAGGGAGTCCACAAGGACTCCCTCCTCACTTTAAACGTTGAAAGTTGGGGGAACATCTGTGAATATCTCAGAGGGTCATCGCTATAAACTCTTTTTAGGTGTTGGTACACTTCTGTAGCAGATTTTCCTAATTTACAGTAAACTTTTATGACAGCTCTTTGCTCCACGACGCAACTTCTGACACGCTCTACTCACACACTCTTACTTCAACGGTTGCCAGACGAAAACTGCTCTGTCATCCGAATTGAAAGTTTCACCTGCGAATTCAACGCACTTTTGAGCTAAGCATTCCGATTTCAGTACTAGAAACAGAGCGACGGGATCGGAAAATGAAAATCTAACACATATCATTGATTTAAAACACTGTTCATTCTCACGTATCATCCCGATTTTATGTTGTATTTCGGTTATGAAGCAACAGCATTTGATGAAGACAAGCAAAATACAAATTTCTTCTTTAGACCTCGCATCGGAAAAGCCTTCAAATCTTTGGCTGAATGCAGGATGACACAACTCAAAATAATAACTTCCAAAATTAATATTTGTAGTGAACAAAAGGTCATGAGATCTCTCCTAAGAGTGCTCATCAATGCCCTTTAGTACAGAAACATCACCGTTAGCTTTTGTTTTCCATCTACATGCAAATACCAGTCACCAAGAAAACAACTGCACTTTGTATTTCAGTTCATCGACTGCTTGCGCCTTTGAGTGCAGTCGTGAGAACTACGTGACCAGAAATATATCCTAAATCCATATACGACCAGCTGGTCACGTATGAATTTAGGAGGTTTATTTTTTTTTCTTTAGGAAAATCGAGGCTCTATCACACATGCAATTAACAGAAATATTGACTGCTATTTCAACAAAATCGAAAATCGAATAGCACTTTAAAATTCCTTTCTTGTGATAATGTGAAGAAATTCCCTCCTCTCTAGCAGACACATTCACATTTATTTGTTTCTTTCCCGATGTGACAGTCGCCTGCGAAATCATCTTAAGGTGTTGGGAAACGACGAAAGTTTTCAAGGATTTAGGGGCGTGGGAGGGGTACAGCATCGGGTGATTTATATTCAGAAAGCAATGATACTGAGTGTGCCTTGTTAAAGGTGTCCGTCAATAAAGTGGATGGGTGGGGCTTTGGTCGTCAGGTAGGAAGCTGATTAGACAACAGTTAAACTCATTTCGCATCCACACCATCGGTGCAAGTGATGTAGATTTAGGTCATCAATTACTCGGGAATAATTAATCCTAGTAGCTGGTCGCGAGCGCCATTATCATCCTTTTCTGTCGCTGAGATGAGATCTGAAAGGCATCTGTAACGGCATTCAGGTGATATTTGGAAATGAAAACACATCACGAGCTTCACCTGCCCTTTCTCCGTATGTGTAGCGCTTAAACTCGCGTGTGTATATGACCATCTCCAGGTAATTTAGAAAATGAATCCGGGAAGATGATTTTACTTACTCTGTCTACATTTACTCTCTATGATTGTTAATAGGGGTTATGAGACAAGATTTCCTATCGCAGAATCAGGCAGGAAGATTGAGTGAGTGAGTAGACCCAATAATTATATACCTGATACGTAATTATTTTTAGTTGAAAAGTAAATGTACGTTGTGTATGTGGCTTGTGATGTTTTCTATTTAGGATTATTTAAATATGTTGGCAAAAGGAAGACACTCTAAAGCAGGGGTCTCAAACTCAAACAGCAAAGGGCCAGTCAATTAGATGCATATCTGATGTGGGCCGTATTCAATATTCAATATTACTCTGTGAACCAAAACATAAACTAAAAAAAGAATGGTCTACCAAAGGCCTTTTTGTTGCCGGGCCTTTACGACTTACGTAAACAGTTACACCACCATTTAAATGTTTATAATTATAAAATTTTTAAATCTTTAAGTTTGTCATCACGCATCTTTTCTGTATATTTATCACTGTTCTTATGGTTTGTTTCATAACGGCGTTTCAGGTTATATTCTTTCACCACGGCGACACTTTGTCTACATATGAAACATGGAATTTTTTTACTTCCCCAAAGAAATATGCCTTCTCTCATTTTTCTTGAAAATTTCTGCCTTCTTGATCTATTTTTCTTTTTTTCTTCAAATTCAGAGATTGTAAAATAACTTTAAAAAAATATAAGTTATTGAGGTAACTTTTTATTAACACACTATCATATTACAAACGTAACCTGTAACTTATTGACATTGTATCACGTGGCTTAAAATGGCTGCGTGGCAAGTAACTTCCGTTTAGTGATAATCATTTGATCATAGAAACATAGTACAAAGAATTGTAGTAATAAGTTTTACTTTTTTTAAAAACTGTCGTTAAACATTGCGAAGTTTGAATTTTTTTTTTCTGTTTTAATCCCAGCAGGATGTTAGAAACATTGATTTTTAGAAAAGAAATCATTAAGTTCGCGGGCCGGTTACCAAGCCTTCGAAGAAATCCAGCTCCAGTCATTCCAAATTAATTCCTTATTATAGATTACAAATTTATAATTCAGATAAAGATTATACTAATTTATTTATAATTTTTAGAGAAAAAGCTAGCCCTCATCCCTTTCTTAATCGCACCCAAGCTTCCACTGAACTCCAAAACGCCCACATAAAGAAACATTTTATCAGTCGATATTCTATAACATCCTTTAAGAAGTTTGTAGATTTATCATATCGTCCTTCCTTCGCTGTCTACTGCTGCCTGAAGTCCACAAACTCTCAATTTATTCTCGTCTTCTATATACATAATCCAGATGTTAACCCTTCTTCGTGGGCTTTCCACAGCTTCTTTATTCCCTCTCAAGTGAAGAGACCAAACTCTACATATAGAGTTCAGGTGCGGTCGTATCGAGGCCTTGTAAAGACGTAAAATGACATCCATATCCTCACATATCAATGTTCGTTTTATTAACTCAATTATCCTCTGAGTTATGTTTGCATTTTTGTTGTGCCATTTTAACTTCAAATATATATCCACCATAACTCCAAAATCTCTAGCCTTGTTAGTTACTCCATACATAATCCCACCAACATAATATGCTGTTGGATATCTCATCACGCCTAAGTTCATAACTTTACACTTACTAACATTAAATTGAGAGTCTTTGCCAACACTTCCAGGCTATTCAAATTACCCTATAAATGCTGTATGTCAGTAGCATCTCTGATTGCTTTACCTCTCTTTGCATCCTCAGCAAATAACTGAAGATCATCCGTCTGATATTATTAATATATAGATCAAACAACAATGTTCCAAGGACTGGTCCGGGCACACCACTAGTCATCATCTGACAGATTCAATCTCTCATACATCACCTCCTGATAGCTATCTGCTCGGTACCCACTTATCTAAGCTAACAGTTTATATTCCAGTCCTGTATTCTCCAGTTTATGGAACAGCCTTACATGTGGTATCGTAGTCTAAGATAAATCCAGTAGCATCATAATACATCATTCTCTTTATCCAACTCAGCCGTAACTTTATTATAAAATATGAGCAAACTGCTGATACATAACCTCCCTGTAGTAAACTCATTATGTTCCTTGCAGAATATAGAGTCTTTTTCGATCAATTTATGTATGCGAGCTCTTACTACCTTCTCTAAAATCTCCACAATGTCCCCAGTCGATAGTTAGTAACATACATTCTCTGTGAGATTTATCCTGAGCTAAGACTCAAATTATACAAGCATGTCAAGAGCCGAGCTAACTACTTTAACATACATGCTGATATGCCATTTGCCACTATTGCCGAATTTTTATCCGAGTTATGCAACAGCTCTAGAACTTCCTTCTGATTCACTTCTAACTACAACTTATCAGTGCTAATGTACGTAACGTAAAGGCACAGTGCTACTACTATGCCTTTACGTTACGTACCTTAGCGCGAATAATCTTGTCGAAGTGAAGCACTCATTACTTGAACTGGTGCATCTGTTTCCGATACAAGAGTACCATCTGTGTTCAGTGCCGTTAATCTTCTCTTTTTTCTTTTAGCATAACAATAAAATTCTTTTAGGTTGCCTTTAGCCTTAAGAGCCAATTTCTTTTTCAAAATTCAACTTAGCTTTCCGTACAATACTCGTAACTTTTCTGAGCTTTATATTGCATAACTTCTCTGACTCTTATTCTCACGATGTTCTTTCCACATCATCTTCTTTTTATGGATCTTCTGCTTAGTAAGATTGCTCATCCATTTCATTCCCATCCTATTTATTCTTCTAACTATAGGATCACATTCAGATATTGCGTCGTTTAACCATCTCTTTTAGAGAGCCCAATGCATTCCTTCCCATTCAACAACTGATACCATGGAACCAAAGATAGCATTTTCCTGAGTTTTTCCTATCCAGATTTGTACTTCAACATGTAACCTGTCCTGATTGGGATAACCATACAGCTATCTACGTTGATCACGGTCACCAAATGGTGGCAAAATAGTCACATGATTAATTGAGACGCCTTCCGACGTTATGATCAAATCTATCACTCTTTGATCTCAAGTTCCTTCTTTCATATGCTGCTTGAGAAATTTGTCTCCCAAAAGCTCAATATATTCTCCTTCGTTCTTGTCGCGAGTATTCTCTGTTACTCACTCAATATGCAGTTAATTTAAGTCATTCATAATAGTTACTTGTTTAGTACCCACCAGAGTAATTTGGCCAGGCATTTCATCATCCCCAGTAAATGAACCTCCAGATCTATATCAACACCCCCATGATATATTTCTTCCAGTTGACCTCCACTTCGCACCAGCCTCAAACTCTCTAATACGAGAATACGTAGTATATTATTAATGTATAGTGCAGTTAGTAAAGAAACTCTCCATGAGTTTCTCCACGAAAAGAGGGCTGATCATTGTATTCACCTTCATGACGTGTCCAACTGTAATGTTTATCGCAGCCGGTTTGAAGAGCAGCATTGTATTCCATTGGCTCTCACTGTGGTTCTGATTCCAATTCAGCAGAACATCTGCGCGTGGAGCAAATTACTAACTGGATGATCGCTATTCAGTTGGCTGGACAATTTTCTCGCCTGAAACTCTAGCAAAGTTTACATGGAAGGAAATGAAAGTTGCTTGAATGCATTACAGAGAGTAGCAATCATTATGAAGATAAGGCTCCCGCGTGAAATCTATTTTGAGAGGTGTCGCCATGCTTATGGACTATCTAAGCAACTCCACCGTAACATCGTCTTAATTATCACCGATTCCTGACCGGTACGCTCCCGTTGATTCAGGTGTCGGCATAATTAAGCTATTCCGGGTAAGCTACGTTTGTCATCAATCTCCTTAGCATGATTCGTGACAGCACCACACCTGTCCAAATCGGGTCGTTCTTATCGCGAGTGTCAAATGATCGCACAGTGTTAGGAGACGCAAGGTTTATTAGCCTACAACTTGAGAAAGAGCGCGCGACCTTCGTTTGTCCGTAGGCTACTGGAAGCGAAAAAAAAAAAAAAAACGCTTCCTTTACGGAGTTGGAACGTTCGTCTGAACGTTGACTGCGTGAAAGTAATTAGCACGAGATGCGACGGTCGGGTGGTATCATAGTCCAATTCCCGACACAAAGCAGGACATGTCGGAAAGCGAGATAAGTTAATTGAGCGAGTATCATTAGCCCCTTTTTCGTTCTTTGAAGCAACAACGACCTCTTGTGCAGTGACGTCACTCATATAGACTAATGTCGAGGCTTTTTCAAAGGTTCAAAAAAACGTACGCAGTCAACAGTGCCTGTAATCTCTTTGTACACAAATCTGTTATTTACACGATCATAAAGTTTTAATTTCTCCACACTCGTCCTGGAATACTCATCCTAACCTGCACGATTTCTAAGTGGCTGCCGTACAGCAAAGCATCTCCACCAGAAACTCCGCATGAAGAGGACAAACGTGCGCGCTGCGTAGGCACAGATCATCGCGGTGTGGGGGGGGGGGGGTGCCTTGGGAGATCTCGTGCTGCACCGCATTGCGGGGGCGTCTTTCAACTTTCGGAAAGTTCAAATGTCCACGCATCGAGCTAGTTATGGTGTTTCCATGGTTACCACTGCTAAGTGAATATTCGTCCAAGTACTTTCGGTGCATTATAAACGGAAAAACAAACCTTCGAACCCGTAACAGCTTTTAAAGTTCAATTTCTTATCTGCAAGTTTATCTGGAAAGAAGTCCTTGACTTGAATGCATGCTTAAGGTTGGTTTTAAGTGAAGTCATTTCCATATCTTATCGGAGACCATTTTGCAAAATTCAATAGCAAATTAATTCTCTCTCTCTCTCATTAAACTGATCTCCACATTATTAGAATCCAGCATTTGTTCAGAGCGGTCAGGATATGTTGAAAACATTAAATAAGCTTCTAAATCATGCTTATTTTCCCATTTATGCTGAGTTTACAGAAATATACAATAATCGGTTTAAGCAATAATAAAAATATTTGACAGAAAAGTAGGCTAAGGAATAAATAACCGAAAAGCGTTGATTTAGAGTCCAAACATGGAACTCTTTACCCACCTGAGGGGATGAAAATAGAAGAGATGAGATGAGATGAGATGAAATTTACTTACTACGTAAAGGCATTTTGGATGAGGTCGCAGTACTCACGGCCAACCTGACTGTCATGCTTGTTAGAAAACAATTATCAACTGAAAATATCAATTAGAAAACATTCTTTGAGTTGAAATTCAACTCAAAGAATTCCAGTTCAACAGCATCAGAATATTCAACGCAAATTCGTCACTGATTTTTTTTTCCGAAATTAATAGCGTACAAAGAGTGTTCTTTTAAAATTCTATTTATTTTTGTTATTTTCTTTTAATTTACTTTTTACATAATCCGGATAAATAGGATGGTGGCCTCACATCACGTGATGACGTTCATCTCTTTTTTTAAAAGATTCGCAAATCCATGACATCAGCAGGGTTCGAACTCGCAGGTAATTGGAAGTAAAGCAGTGTTAACCAGTCCGGTAAAAGGTTTAAAATATATTTCCTCTGTCCGCAGATTGAGCCAACTAGCAACACAGTTTGGACTTAACGCCCTAAGCAACTAAAGACATTTAAAGAATTACATCTGTTAACTGCTAAACTTCTTTGCTGATGTGTCTGTTTGCCGCTTCGACTCTCTTTCAGTTTGAAAAAAAAAAAGCAGCTATAAAGATTCAAATCAAAAGTTTTCCAGTCGAATTCAAATGTATCAACGTCCCATGGAAGAGTATCCCTTCAAGATATTGGAGTTATTATCAGGCAAAATAGGTATATCGTTCATAAGAACACCCTTCATCGCGTAATTCCACTGGCATCACAATCCCAGTCGCTTCTAGCCACCCCAACTCGAACGAGAAACTGCGCTACAAGGGTTTGCCTAAAAAACAGCAGTACAAATCTATATGCGCGAGAGTTAAATTAACGTATACTAATTGATGACGCTGCTAGCATTGTCCTTTTTATATTGAATTACCCTCATGATGCATTTAATTTGATTCTTCCTAAATTAAGTGAAAAATGCGTTAACAACAAAACTGTTCTTGAAATCTCGCGACAAATTTTGTTCGCTTGGAACTCTTCTAGCATGAAGTCTGGGACTACGTAACACAGTTTGTAGCGTGGTCATAACGGAGATGATTAATTAGCTGAATTTGACATCGGCTGTAATATGTGCATTCGAAGAATGTTTTAGCATCAAATCCAGGAACAGGACTGCAGAATTTTAATCACCTGCATCACTGATGGACGAAAAACCCGAGTTTCCCGGTGAAAAAACTTTCTGCCTCTGTAACTGGGCAACTTAGTCGAAAGAGACCAGATAAAAGTTCCTCACTTCATTGATGGGAATCGAAGGTCTTCTCGAACAAAGGGCTTCGTCTATAACGATTGAGCTACGGAGGCTCTACAGCGTCAGTGACTGAGGGGATTAGATTCGATGCATATACAGATGAATCTAATAGATTTGAGTACGTATGCTTTTCTAGCTAAATGGTCTATGTGATTCGAACACTGTTTTATATGGGATAAGAATTAATTTATATTGACAGGCAGACTACATTTTCTGTTATCTATTTATAGATAATGAAGATGGCGATATTTTTCTTTATCTATTACAGTCCAAAATGTTCTCAGGAAGATTGTTTCGTCTTGGCAAAAACAGATCAAGCATTATGACGCACTAGAGAGACACAATACGCCAGTAGGCAGGACCTGTAAAGCACATGTCGCTCATGTCGATAAATCTTACGCTTGAATACACATTTTATCGTAGACATATCGGATCGCTAATCCTATCCATAGTTTTGCTATTAACTCCATCGCAGTTCTTGAATTGGTAAACCGTGAGGAGCTTAAATGTTCCAGATTTCAATATTTCCCAAAAACCAATGTCTTAAATGATTTTCTTGCTATTCTGTTGCTGCAAAAGCTTTCTTTGAAGTTCTTGATATTATCCAGAAGGAGGCAATCCGGTTAATCGATGACCCTTTCATTTCGAAACCTATTCTCTTCACTTTTAACGTGTCAAAATATGGCAGCTGCAGGTCAACATCTATTAACTTCCAAATTATCGAACTAATTTCCCATTCTCCTCTTTCGTTCCATCTATTTCTGTTCTTTGGAACAATTTTTGGACTCTTCGGACTAATACCAACCAACTTTTCAAGAAATGTTGTGTTCCTTCTTGCTTTTTAAGGTTTTCCAAACAATACAGTATTGGGTTAATTAAATAAACACAGAAAGACAGTGAGAGTAGTGGGGAAAAAGAGAATGAGCAAGAAATAAATTCATAGACTGCTTCGAGCGCTCTAAAGCACGTTATTAATTTTCGAAACACGCAGATGAATGTCACCTTCATTATTTTTGTAATCTGCAAGAGAAGTCAGCTGTTAATAACGATTGATTCTTTTGTGTTGACTGCAGATTTCATTAAACCGATTTTGGAATTCCTTGATAAACAAGAAGTACAGTCCGGGGGGAGGAATAGGGTCGTATCAAAGCCACTTCATTCTAGCGGACAGCTTACAGGACGTAGTCGTGATTTAAAACGGATCAGCCGGATGGCCATTGAGGCTTTTCGCGAAAGAGAACACAGAATAGACTCAAGAAAGAAGTAATTCTATCGCAGTGGTCGTCTTCGAGCCCAATGAAAAGATTTTTCTCGCAACATCCGGAGATGAAGTGGCGATAATTTTCTCTCCGATTAATGTGCCCGGGTGAACGACGGCACGACACTACTCTCTCTCTCTCTCTCTCTCTCTCCGTCTATTGTCAAGAATTCCATTGTGGGCGCTCAGCCTTCCATAGAGCAAAACGAACTGCTACTACGGTCGGCTTTCTTCTCATAATCTTTCTCCGTCGCTAGTTTTTCGGCCGTAACCGAAGATCGCGGCGCTGATCAGCCCGTCAAACTTCCTTTCGGTGACCGATCGAACGGCTTTCGGCTCAGAAAAATTTAACCATCGATTACTCATCGAACCGATTAGCAGTCGGGAAGCCACCTATCGGAGAGATGTGGAACCACTGGAAGAGGAAGACCCATTGGCACTGGACGGAAATTGATTTCCACCCTTGAAGGAAACTGGGGAAGACGATCCCTGCTGAAGAAGATTGGTGATGACAGGCCTGCCACTCCGTTAGGAGAATTATTGCTCCGAGACATCCGTTCAGGCATTTGTCTAATACTATTCGCCAGAGGTCGCTTTTGATTCGATTATGACCTCTTTCAAGCTTTGATTTGATTGGAATTAGGCTCCGTTGTGAAGCGACAACGAAGCCTAATGTGTGTGTGTAGTCCGCTTGATTTTCGAGACGAGAAACTTGAGTTTCAGAGGAGAATCCTTGCTATCCTCGTGTGAAACTGGCTAATTCTTCTTCATTTGAAACTTTTAAGGATTTTTTAATAAAAACCTTTATAAAAATTTGAAAGAAATTCACAAACTGGACTATTGTAGGATTACTGCTATCTTTTCAAAGGAGATGTTTTCGATGCATTTTTCAGAGAGTATGCACTTCTCATATTTTTCTCCACGCTCTCAGGACAATTTTTTTCGACAGTCAGCTGATGACAGAAGCCATTTCTAGTCGATAAACTCTCTAAAAGTTTAAGAGAGTTTATTGCCACATTCAAATAGAAGCGCAGAACGAAAGAAATACAACTATAGTGGCATCATACAGAGCTTGTCACGTGCATCAAATTTGTTTCAATGACTTCTTTCATCGTTTTTTTATCCATTTACTGCTAAATGATCTCGCATGCAACGAGTCTTATGGGATAATCTTTACTTTACAAGGAATATACGGGCGAAACATTTACTAGCAAAAAATGACATCCAAATATGCGTAGTAATGTTTGACGTGATCATCCTGAAGAATCGTGCATACTGTAATAATTAATCTACTGGGATTAATGAGATCAAATAAGCGTTAGCACATGCCAACCTGGTTGAGTGAATAGTTAGAAGTCAACTAAGAGCCTAGACTGGATGGAGATCCACTAAGGCTATTGATGTCTGTGAATATCTTTAGCTAGTCCTGCTTACTGGAGGCATGAATTGGCTTGAAAATTAAGAATGTTGAGTCTCTAGTAAGATTTTTAAAAATACTACCGATTTCTATGAGAATGTTTTCTATTACCATATGATCTAAATTTAGACTGGCTCATCTGTTCCTTTGTCAGAATATTAAAAATCCTGGTAGAAATATCTACAATCTATTTTATTGCAGGATTCCAAAGCAGGTTTTTTTCTCAGATGAGAGAATAATTTATTTACGGACGAGTTTTGAATGAAGGAGTAGTAAATCTGGCAAAAGTGCAAATAATAAAAAACATGATAAGCAATCAGTTTATTCCAACAAACCGGTCAGTGTGAAGAGCGAAGTGCTAATAAAGTACGAAAAAAGAAATAACTGAATGCCTGATGGATGAAGGAAATAAACCAAACAAATGAGGATTGGAATTCTTAAAATTCTTTTTCCTACTCAAGCACGACGCCATAAACGACACTGACTTGGTGCGCGTATTTTATTGCCTTTTTCTATGACGTCGAAGTGGGGGAGATACAGCGAGAGGGAGAGAGAAAGAGAGAGAGAGAGAGAGAGAGAGAGAGAGGAGATGGATGTGCTATTTGGATATGGAGGGAACAAAGAAAGCTCTCACCTGGTAAAAGAAAAGTGAGAATTAAACCAACTGATTACATGAAGCTGAATTAATTGACTCGGCATTACGCAAAGAACTTTCCTGTAGTTTAATCAAGGAAATGCATTTTAATGGAGAGCGACACGCAGGCGAAGATCGGCAGTAGATACACACTGGCACGATACATGGGCAGAACACGAAAAGGATGACCATGAAAGTAGATAAGGGAATATGTTCGCTTATCTGAAATGGACATCTTCATCTGTTCTGGGAAATTAACTATCTGGTGACGTCAGTAGAGAATGCTACGTCACAACAGTCAAGTCAGGAAGCATACTCAGGGGAGGAATATGACACCGCTCCTTCTGTTACGAAGAAATACCCCCTAATTTCTTTAAGTGTAATCGCAAATTAAAAAAAATTGAAAATATCATTGGCTTATGACGGAGTGTTTGCTTTATTTAGATCAATCACTTCGTTCAAAAAATTACCAAAGCACTTACCAGTGTTCCTACTAAAGACGTATCTATGAAGAGCTCTAACACCTTCCGTTTTAATAAAAATCATAAACTGGTGACGAGGATAAAAACTATTTTACCTGCAAGCGAAGAAGGATTATAATTGAAGCCAGCGTGCGACACACACAGATACCAGCTCTTCATTTATTGTCACATGACACTAATAAAGACTATCGACCTGCTTTATGGTTAAAAATAGTAGCGACTAATGAGTACTGCTTTTCTTAAGCAAGTATCGTGCGCACTTCTGGTAGATAAATATCTTACCGATGCTTTGTAAGTAGCTTGAGCGATTTTATCCACGTTCAAAAGTGATATTAATTTACTTTAGCTTTCGTGTCGTCGCGAATTTTATGCCAAAGTTACAGAAACTATACAGATTTGTTTTTTCGCTAGAAATATTTCTGCAAATTCTCACAAAAAAAATAATAACTTTCAATAATCTGAATGTGAAATCGAAGCCTTAATGTTGCGATCTTTGCTTATGCACAATACCTCGCAGTTAAGAGTCGATATTCAACAATCTAGAAGTCAGTAGCTTTTCCCTAATTTGCTTCCTTATTTTCCGTCAAGACTGCTTCTGATGTTTTATTAGTCGTGATATTCTTGCTGCTGTTACTGAAATTTCGCAGAATTTATATTCTCAATAATTACAACGTAATAAGTGCTTTTAAATTTCAACTAATGTTCTGCTTTTTGAGTAGAGTAGTTGTTTTTACTTTTGCATACAGCGTAATTTTAGATGAAGAAATAAAACAGTCTTGGATTAACTGATCGAAACCAATTGAAAAATTCCACCTGTACAGGAACAAGGAGAATAAAAAGTTCGGGTGGCCATTTTGTTTCTAAATTTCAAATTGTGCTAGTGTTATTTTTAATCCAAGTTTTCTCTTCAAAATCTGGTTACTCTTAACTAACAGTGTATCATTTTTTATCAATTGGTCCTGTCTTATTCGTGATCATTAAGTCGAACCACATTCTAATCGTGTACAACCATAAACCGTGTAAGAATCCTAACACTGCTTGGAATTATTCCTGTGTCCAACTCAAATAAGCAACTTCCAGGTTTATGTTGGTAATCGCTTGAGCAGTTTCAGCTGTTGAACGTTTTTTCAATGTTTTTATTTGGATTTCTTCCAAACGTTTGTGGCAGCAAGTCAACAACTTGATGACCTACCACCACCTTCTAGAAGTCCCGATTGTTGTGTCGTTTTTGGAGCGATGGAGGCGTACTATCTAATTACTCAACTGTGGTCGTCCCAAAGCGAAATAAGCTAGAGTTGGAGGTTTCATAACAAAAACAGTTTTACTAATCGCATACCATAAGCAGGGGGGGGCATCGTCCGTAAACGACTGCAACATTATCGCCTACATTAAAGGGATCCTAAAAGGTTTAAAAGCGAATTTATAATGTATAGACAACATTTTAAGATCCTCCCCGATGAGAATGCTCACCTGCATCTATTTGATGCACAAGACACTTGTATCATTGAACTGGTAACACTCGAGGTTCACATGCAGAATCGAAGCGCAGCATCTTTTTTCTCTAACCCCCCCCCAACCTATGTCCATAGCGAGAACTCTATCACCCTCCCCCCATTCCCAGTTCTTTCATCTTCACCTCAAAGACTTTCTCCACACGACGCTACAAAAGTCTGTCTGCAGTCGTGCCACGACGCATGCGCAATCAGACACTTTTCCGCAGCGAGCTAAATTACGGCCGCCTCCACAACACATTCGGAAAATTAACGTCCGTAAACCCGTAGACTGTAGATGGAACGAAAGTGTAAACAACTAAAGAACCGAAGTTGTTTTCGGAAGAACAATAATAGTTTACTTCTGTAGTCATCGTATGAAAAAAAAAGAAAAAAAAGCGAAGTTGGAAACGTCACCTCCTGAACTTTGTCGATTCAGACGCAACGCCGTAATCCACAACAAAAGCTCAATGAAGAAAAATTGAAGAAAAAGCTTTGAAATTACTGCCTAACGAGAAGTTATTAGATTAACTCCTTTTGAGAAGCACCTAAAGGTCACACCAGCAAACCCTAATGTTGACCATTGTTGTCAAGACAACAGGAGTTAGAATGCTGTCTGGTTTTGAGATGCCTGACTCCTCCACTGCACATTACACTTTCTATTCTGTATACGAGGGTAGTTTCAAGCTCGAGCGGGTTCGGTGTTGTTATTTGTTGTAAGCCAAGCGCTGAAAGCGCCCCTTCTGAAAATCATTTCGTTTACCCTGTTAAAGGGTAAACGGAACTTACGCCAACCTACGGAACCTACGCCAACAGTTGGATTCTTGTTTCGCTGAAGGCAAACTAATGACATTTCGCCTTCATTATTGCAATTTATTAAACATAAGCATAAATTCTACTCCATCTACATGAAAATTTCCGTAACCAGCCTCAAACATCCAGTTCTCACTCCTCCCTAGATACTTCTAGGAGAGCATTTAACAGACTTTTTTTTTCTAAGCAATGATTGCAAGGATGAAATGTTAGCAGCTCTCTTACTTCATAAGCACGTCAACGTATCGCCGTTAGATTTCAGCTTCAGTCTGCTCGCTCTGAATCAATAAACAAAAAGCAGCCATTGGCAACGAGAACGTCAGTTATTTGTGTCCACTCTCACTAATTGAAAAGAGCCAATGAAGGGTTCTTCTGCTTCGTCGAACATCACAAGAAAACACTGAAGCAGACATTAAGCTATACAAGAGTCGTTTAGTTCTCCATCACAACTGTTAATCTCTCAACCAGACTCACTCACGCACGCCCATCTTCTAAGAAAACATGAAAGGAAAACAAAATCTGAAGAAACAGCGAGGAGAAAACAAAGTTGGAACAAACCAAGAGCGGATATCGTTAAGTGCATGATCTGAGAAAAACGTAAGAGGTTGTGATACAAAGAAAACAATTCGTTTGATAGTTGAGACTTATCAGCATCATTCAAAATAATGGAATACGAATGAATTTGAATTTATCTCCAGGGCGTATTTTAGGAGGTGGGATCAACTGTTTAATAACGGCGTCTGAGAGAAACTGGTATAATCTCCTTAGTTGTTTAATATCTGTCGCTATGTCAACTACGAGATCTGGACTCGTTTGAGTGTAGCTAATTGAAGTCAGGAATGGTATCGTGTTACGAGTGATTCAATGAGTAATTCAAGTCAACATCCACACTAGACAAGCGACTGGTTGATCCTATGATAATGGATTAAATCATTAATGAAATATTTTAGCACAAAAAAGCGATGTCTAAAAAGCCTCTACAAAGATGATGAAAAATTGCGAAATTACTGGGATTGCAAATGACACTCACCAGAAAGAATTTCAATTTTAATCAAGTAACACAAAGAAAATTATTTTTCTTTGTGTTGCTTCAAACGCCTTCTTTTTATACTTCTTAACTATATATATTCTTAACTTAACATTTTTCTTAACTATAAAAAAAACGCATTCTTTTTATAGTTAAGAGAGTTTTTTCCTACTTTTAATTTTCTTGTAACTGTATGCAGGTTATCATGCACTAGAGTGTTAAAAGAATGTTCTTGGTTATCCATGATGATTGGAAATCTCTAAAGCCCTTACGGGTTTTTATTTAGGCATAGTGGCTAATAGTGTATTAGCCAGTAATCAATAGGATTATCTCCATTAAGACATCACAGCCAATATAATTAGTCAAAGTGATCTACGTTATTCCATTGGCTTGAACAATTTTGTTAGCCGAAATAAACCTCTTATGAAGTTTATTAAGGTGTAGTTGTTGCCTGCTGCAGTAGGTGTATCCTTGTCGTGTTTCTAGGTGTTTCTAGGTTCAACAAAGATCAGATCTGTGGTGAAGTTGCTAGTAACTTCCCATTCTAGTATTCCATCGATGATCCGACATGGACGGTGGAGAGACATTCTAAATGCATCCATGGTTATAGTTTAGCAATGCGCTTACACATTTGCAACGCGTTTTCACTTTCGTAAGCTGCGAAACTTCCCATCATCGACCAAGCACCGTCATCCGAAATGCCTGGTCCGATTCCACCTTTGGTCCCAAACCATTGCAGATCCTCTTATTACTGCCCTAAGGAAAGAAATTTAAGGAAGAAAGAAAGAAAAATAAAAGAAAAAAAACGAACTCTTTGGAGAGAAAGAACAGCGTTTACCTGGGATGAGTCTGTCTGTGGTGTGGTCCTTGCTACTGCTGTCCTGTGACATCGATCCCAGGGATGCAGGAGTCTCCGGAAGTTCGACGTCCACACTGTCCGGGGTTGACATTTTGGTCACCTCGAATTTCGTGTTGGACTCCATGCTCGAATAGTCTGTCTCTTACGCGCTAAGCCGGCGGACTCCGGGAACGATTTAATCTCGCGCACGCCGCAAAAAGTCAGCTGATCGAAGCAAGAGTTCACTTGTAATTTTAAGTTCGGAAATAGGGTGGTCAGACGGACAAAACTACTACATCAGGTAGTCCACATCGAAGAGAACGAGACACTGATCGCATCCTCCTTCCGCAGTCTCTAACATCGCCAGTGGTCCAGGAGAAAAGGATGTTGATCGTGCGGGCGGATCGATAGAACAGCGCCCACTAGCGGACTGCGAAGTACGCAACACAAATTTTGCAGCGTTTCTGCTCCGTGTTTCGTTAAAATGTCAGGTGGAAAGTTGACTGCAGGTGAGCTCGTCGGGTGGGGAGAAACAGGAGGGATTACGGGAGCGGGGCGAAGTCTTCACACATCGTGGAGTTCGAGAGAAGGAGAGCATTAGTCATATCCTCCACTTACGAGTTCAAAGAAGAAGATGAAACGACACACTCACAACAGAAAGAGAGAAAGAATGAGAACCACAGTTCAAAGAAAAATCCTTTTCCAAAGGCTCAACAGATTATCGTTACTAAAAAATCAAATTACAGTCCTTTACACCACAGGTAATTGACTGGAATGTGTTAAAGCATATCCCAGGAAAGTGAAGACTACAAAGTGTTCACGCAATGAACAATTGCCTGCATCTTTTTAAAATCCATTGCATGGCATAGACAACAAATATCTGGATTACTCATTCAAAAATATTTCTCACAAACGAATGACTGAGCTCGATTATCCTGCCTCCTCCACCAGTTCCATACATACCACATATTGATATAATGCCAGGATATGTTTGCAGCTCACCATCATCTCCTCAGAACCATTCTTCAATCCTACGCTTTGATGAATAGTGACGCTGTTATCCTGGAGGCCTCCATAAAGTATTGCTATAAAGTCAAGGATTTTATTGGATCGTCGCCTGCAAGATCACGCAGCTACCAAGAGGCACTGTATCACATTTGACATTCCATCTTAAAGGTCCTCTAGATCGTCACAGATATGTGTTTGTTAGCTACAGTGCAGGAAATATACGGGAAAAACCAGATTTCTCTTGGAAACCCAGGTTATCCATCCCGCATTCAGGCAAATCGGCTGTGAGAACACACGAAATTTACGACGGAAGTTGATCCGATGTTTTTACTTTATCGTACCATTCTCAGTATGCTAGTATACTATCCTAGGACAGCAAAGATACTCTTTATCGTTCTCTTTAACCTCACTATGATGTCTATTCGAAGTCAATCCGCTCACATTTGCTTCAGTGCGGATGAAGAATATCTCGGCTGTCCTAGGCTAGGTGGGGAGACAATCTCCTATCTATTTTAAGCCGCTTCCTATCGCACGTTTTCTTAAAGCTTCCATTAAACATGGAATTGTCTGGAATATTTTGCCTTCTGAACCCACACTCCCCGATCAACAATAAGGACACTCATCTAAGAAAAATCTTCCAATTGAGCTACAATTCGGAATGTTGTACATTGATATGACGCCAGTGTTGTTGAATAAACAAAACTGCTAATAAAAAGCGATAAAACCATCTAAAACCGTCTTTGTTCTTTTCGAAATGATGAGGTGATCCTGTGAACTACAAAAAGGGTGAGATTCTGATTTCGATCAAGAGACACAGAAATTGATTGACTTGTAGAAGGCTTTCTACCAAACTGGAAGATTTCTAGAAACTATTCAATGTGTACCAAGACGTCACTTGATTTTCACACCGTTGTTTAACAGGCCCCCCCCCCCCCTCCTCTTCAAGTACCGCTTTCCGTTCCTGTGTGTGCGATCAATAACTCTTGCCTGTTGACCTGCTACTTCCTGCAAAACTGAATTCGTAACCTTTGAACTATACGTGTATGGCAGAACTCGTTCGTAGTATGGTTCAAAGGTTATAGTACAGAAAAATCCATCACAACGACTGGCGGGCATCGCACAGCAGAAATAGGCTGTCACTTCCTCAATGTATAATGCATTGCAAGATACACTGCGATGATGGATTTCGAAGGACTTGGAGAAACTGGGAAATATTCAACGATTCCAACTATAAATATTCTTAATAGTTATAATTATCACCAGTGGCGGCTCCTGGCTTGAAATCGCGAGGGTGCTGCAACTTTCGAAATATACATACACACTGTAAGTACAGTGTATGGGTACATGAAAATTCATCGAAAAGGCAATTCATCGAAAGATAATTCATCGAATGAACAATTCATCGAACGACAATTCGTAGAAAATGCAATTCATCGAAAAAACAATTCACCGAACATTTTAAACTTTCGATAAATTTAAGATAAAAGTAATGCATTTAGAACAAAAACTGAACCATGCAGACGGTTTCTTGTACCGACAACTTCTACTAATTCCGCTAAATCAGAGAGATTTTGGACACGTTATTTCTTTGTCGCCCCGAATATAGCTGAACTGAACACTGGAACGGTTCGAGATTTTTTTTTTTTTTTGTAAAAGTTTCAAATAGCGAGTCTGAGTAAAATTAATCCATTAATAATTGCTGTATTGAAGTCGCATGTTACTACTAGCAACAATAATAATAACGGAGCCTGCGCAGTTCAGTCGGTATAAATGATGGCGTTTAGTTAGAAAGACTTGGGTAGTAGGAATCTCATTTACAACGCGCATAATTTTTATCAGTCCTGTTCAGCTGAAGGTAAGTTAGCAACATAATACGGAAATGGCTGGGCTTTTTCACCCAGAAACAGGCAAATCAGTCCCATGAATAGACATGAAACAGTTATCGGACAAGAAAGACTATTAGAAACCATATTGTTCGATAATTATTCCCTATTAAAATAGTATTGCTATCGCACTCTGCACGTTCAGTTTGTTCTAAATGGATCACTTTTATCATAACATTTTGGAAAATTTAAAATTTCCGTTTAACTTTTTTCAATGAATTGCACTTTCGATGAATTGTCGTTCAATGAATTGTTCATTCGATGAATTGCCTTTTCGATGAACTCTCCAGATACCGCAACGGACAGTGCCTCATTACGCTAATAGCTCGCATCTCACTATGACGTGCATATGCTTGCGCGCGTAGCAATACGACACTGTGGTAAACACAGTGCTGCTAGCGTCCTTTGCCTTCCTAAGTGCTACAAGATGGATTTTTATTATTTTTTATACAAAATAAGAGAATTGTTGATGATAAAATTAAATATTACAAGCAAATATAAATAAATTAATAAATATATTTATATATCGAGAAAAATTGCGGATGTGCAGTTCCGTAGCGCCTATGCACGAGTCGCTCCTGATTATCACATATTAGCAGTAGCAATAATTATTTTTGGTAAAGTGTGAGTGTGTTTATTTGTATTTGCTTCATCCTATGCATTTAAAATCCCCATTACAGACGACTGATCAGGTAAGAATTAAAACATTACATCTTAAAGACACTCCAACTGTTTGGGATGACACAATCAGCTGCGTTGATGTAAGGTAGCGAGAGTTATTAAGATCTTGTTTACTTCGCTAATACGACCAACGCGGTTACAGTTATCGCGTTCATGAACGTCATGTCTGAAACATTCCCCTCGTTTCATCCCCCACAACTTCGTTCACCAACAGCACAACGATCAGCCGGTGCATTTCGATCGCCTTCAGCTGTAAGAGGTCGATAGGCAACCGTATTAGCGATGCAGATGGAAGAGGGAAAAACTGCCTTGGGGATGGTTTGCTACCAAAACCACAGAGGAACAGCAAAATGTTTCGACTGCGATAATTGAAGCCACAAATATATGAAGAAATTAAGAAGTCGAGTGAATGGTTAGCATAAAGCGTTCTTTTGACAAAATAAATAAGTTTTGGAAATCCAACGTAAGGGATACAAAATAGAAGAATCCAAGATGATCCGTTCACTTTATTTCAAGTCATGGTTGTGTGGAAGCTAATTCATAATTACATTTCGTCGCAAATAAAATATACCAAGAATAAATAAAAGAACACATTCGTTGTTTTCCAGGAGGCAAAATGAGTTTATATTCCCAAGTTATGATTAAGATGGGTAGTTGTAGTTAATAACAAATATTTATTGTACAATGAAACCCGTGGAGAATTCATGACTAAACAGACACACGTAATAAACACAGTAATAAGTTTTAATAAGTAAATATTACATCCTAAGTATCTTAGGACATAGTCAGTACAGTTAATTCAAACAATACTAGGAATAACATACAGTTAGGGCGGATGGTACAATGGAATCCCAATATGCGTGCAGTAACGTGTTATAGAAGTAAATATATAACTCAACAACAACAACAAAAAATTAACATATATAAAGATTATTTTACACAATTTTGTATGACAATTTCCCCGTTCTTACTATACCTTAGGAATAGTAAGAACCACATCGCGGTTTAAATTTCGTCTGTGTAGTAGGGCTTCAGCACTTTCTTTATATAAACTTCT